>NC_053490.1:108442838-108573500 GCF_905171775.1 Rana temporaria | reverse complement strand
TAACCATCATTTGCTTAGCAGGTATGCCATTCAACTGCAGCACTGATTTATTTATCTTGACAGCAACAGCGTTTGCTCCCACAATACGTAAATCAGTGACTCCAGTGCTATAAAAGGACGATTCCACTATCACAGTTAAAAAAAAAGAGCATATACTGTATGCCGAAGCATGGGAGCAGGGGTGGAGGGGTGATTTGCCACTAACATTAGGGGCGGATTGCCCCCATGCTTCAGCATATATTTTTTAGGCACAGATTGCGTTAAAAAAATGTTTTTTACTATGTTTTATTATATTTGCTTTGCAGGTATGGTATGTCATACTGTAATGTTACTTTGTTTTCTTGTTAACCATCATTTGCTTAACAGGTATTCCATTCAGCTGCAGCACTGATTTATTTATCTTGACAACAGCGTTTTCTCCCACGATACATAAATCAGCAACTCCAGCAATGTAGAAGGTGATTTCACCACCATAGTTAAAAAAAAAGAGCATATATGCCAAAGTATGGGGGCAGGGGTGGAGGGGTGATTTGCCCCTAACATTAGGGGCGGATTGCCCCCATGCTTCAGCATATATTTTTTAGGCACAGATTGCGTTAAAGCATTTTTATTTTTACAATGTTTTATTGCATTTGCTTTGCAGTTATGGTATGTCATGCTACCAGCATTTCATGACTTAGGTTTCACCGTATATAAACAGCGCCATTGGGAATTGCATTTTGTCTAATGAGACATCATCTGGGGTGCGTGCCATTTTATTTAATAAAATACCGTATTTAGCGCGGTATAACGCGCTCTGGCGTATACCGCGCACCCCCAAAGTGGCCCCCAATCCTGTGGGAAAAAACGATTTTTTGTTTTTTTGTACTTACAGTTTTGATGTCTTGCGCGGCGTCCATCTGCGGCCTCGTCGGGTCCGGCGTCCTTCGGCGGCGTCCTCCCGCTCGTTTCCCGCCACGACTTTGAATACTGCGCCCGCATTTAGCGAGCGCAGTACACTCGTGAATCTTCGGGCAGGCTCGGGCGCCTCTCGCACTGACGTCCTGTACGCTCAGGACGTCAGTACGAGAGGCGCCGAGACTGGCCGAAGATTCACGAGTGTACTGCGCTCGCTATATGCGGGCGCAGTATTCAAACTCATGGCGGGAAAGCGGGTATCGGCGTATATCGCGCACCCACGATTTTGCCCTGATTTTCAGGGCAAAATAGTGCGCGGTATACGCCGATAAATACGGTACTCCTTTTTCCCACGATTACTCCCACGATACATAAATCAGCGACGCCAGCGCTGTAGAAGGCAATTTCACCATCACAGTTAAAAAAAAAAAGAGCATATATGCCGAAGTATGGGGGCAGCGGTGGAGGGGTGATTTGCCCCTAACATTAGGGGCGGATTGCCCCCATGCTTCAGCATATATTTTTTAGGCACAGATTGCGTTAAAACATTTTTATTTTTACAATGTTTTATTGCATTTGCTTTGCAGTTATGGTATGTCATACTGTAATGTTACTTTGTTTTCTTGTTAACCATCATTTGCTTAGCAGGTATGCCATTCAGCTGCAGCACTGATTTATGTATCTTGACAGCAACATCGTTTTTTTCCCACGATACGTAAATCAGCGACTCCAGCACTGTAGAAGGTGATTTCACCATCACAGTTAAAAAAAGAGCATAAATGCCCGAAGCATGGGGGCTGGGGTGGAGGGGCGATTTGCCCCTAACATTAGGGGCGGATTGCCCCCATGCTTCAGCATATATTTTTAGGCACAGATTGTGTTAAAAAAAATATATTTTACTAGGGTTGTCCCGATACGATACTAGTATCGGTACCGATTCCAAGTATTTGCGGGAGTACTTGTACTCCCGCAAATGCCCCCGATGCCTAGCCGAATACTCCCCCCCCGCTGCCACGCCGCATCCCGCCGCCGCTTGGTTAATACGGGCGGGGAACATTACAGCTTTCATTTGAATAGCTGTAGTGTTTCCCGCCGCGTATAGACACTCCCCCTTGCTCGGGTGATCTGTCCAATCCCGAGCAAGGGGGAGTGTCTATACGCGGCGGGAAACACTACAGCTATTCAAATGAAAGCTGTAATGTTCCCCGCCCGTATTAACTAAGCGGCGGCGGCAGCATCAATGTATGGGGGACATGGCTTTTTATGGGGGGACATGGCTGCTTATAAGGGGGACATGGCTGCATATATGGGGGACATGGCTTTTTATGGGGGGGACATGGCTTTTTATGGGGGGACATGGCTGGATATGGGGGGGACATGGCTGCATATGGGGGGACATGGCTGGATATGGGGGAGACATGGCTGCATATGGGGGGACATGGCTGGATATGGGGGGGACATGGCTGCATATGGGGGGACATGGCTGCATATGGGGGGGACATGGCTGGATATGGGGGGGGACATGGCTGGATATGGGGGGGACATGGCTGGATAGGGGGGGGGACATGGCTGGATAGGGGGGACATGGCTGGATATGGGGGGACATGGCTGCATATGGGGGGGTACATGGCTGAATATGGAGGGACATGGCTGCATCTGTGGGGGGACATGGCTGCATCTGTGGGGGGACATGGCTGCATTTGTGGGGGGACATGGCTGCATTTGGGGACACATTTAAAAAAAAGTATCGGTATTCGGTATCGGCGAGTACTTGAAAAAAAGTATCGGTACTTGTACTTGGTCCTAAAAAAGTGGTATCGGGACAACCCTAATTTTTACAATGTTTTATTGTATTTGCTTTGCAGGTATGGTATGTCATACTGTTATACTGTAATGTTACTTTGTTTTCTTGTTAACCATTATTTGCTTAGCAGGTATTCCATTCAGCTGCAGCACTGATTTATTTAACTTGACAGTAATAGCATTTGCTCCCACAATACGTAAATCAGCGACTCCAGCGCTGTAGAAGGCGATTTGACCATCACAGTTAAAAAAAAAGAGCATATATGCCGAAGCATGGGGGCGGAGGGGCGATTTGCCCCTAACATTAGGGGCGTATTGCCCCCATGCTTTAGCATATATTTTTTAGGCACAGGTTGCATTAAAAAATGTTTTATTTTTACAATGTTTTATTGCATTTGCTTTGCAGTTATGGTATGTTATACTGTAATGTTACTTTGTTTTCTTGTTAAACATAATTTTCTTAGCACGTATGCCATTCAGCTGCAGCACTGATTTATGTATCTTGACAGCAACAGCGTTTTCTCCCACGATACGTAAATCAGCGACTCCAGCACTGTAGAAGGTGATTTCACCATCACAGTTAAAAAAAAGAGCATATATGCCGAAGCATGGGGGCTGGGGTGGAGGGGCGATTTGCCCCTAAAATTAGGGGCAGATTGCCCCCATGCTTCAGCATATATTTTTTTAGGCACAGATTGTGTTAAAAAAAATATTTTTACAATGCCCCCGATGCCTAGCCGAATACTCCCCCCCCGCTGCCACGCCGCATCCCGCCGCCGCTTGGTTAATACGGGCGGGGAACATTACAGCTTTCATTTGAATAGCTGTAGTGTTTCCCGCCGCGTATAGACACTCCCCCTTGCTCGGGTGATCTGTCCAATCCCGAGCAAGGGGGAGTGTCTATACGCGGCGGGAAACACTACAGCTATTCAAATGAAAGCTGTAATGTTCCCCGCCCGTATTAACTAAGCGGCGGCGGCAGCATCAATGTATGGGGGACATGGCTTTTTATGGGGGGACATGGCTGCTTATAAGGGGGACATGGCTGCATATATGGGGGACATGGCTTTTTATGGGGGGGACATGGCTTTTTATGGGGGGACATGGCTGGATATGGGGGGGACATGGCTGCATATGGGGGGACATGGCTGCATATGGGGGAGACATGGCTGCATATGGGGGGACATGGCTGGATATGGGGGGGACATGGCTGCATATGGGGGGACATGGCTGCATATGGGGGGGACATGGCTGGATATGGGGGGGACATGGCTGGATTTGGGGGGGACATGGCTGGATAGGGGGGGGGACATGGCTGGATAGGGGGGGACATGGCTGGATATGGGGGGACATGGCTGCATATGGGGGGGTACATGGCTGAATATGGGGGGGGGACATGGCTGCATCTGAGGGGGGACATGGCTGCATCTGTGGGGGGACATGGCTGCATTTGTGGGGGGACATGGCTGCATTTGGGGACACATTTAAAAAAAGTATCGGTATTCGGTATCGGCGAGTACTTGAAAAAAAGTATCGGTACTTGTACTTGGTCCTAAAAAAGTGGTATCGGGAAAACCCTAATTTTTACAATGTTTTATTGTATTTGCTTTGCAGGTATGGTATGTCATACTGTTATACTGTAATGTTACTTTGTTTTCTTGTTAACCATTATTTGCTTAGCAGGTATTCCATTCAGCTGCAGCACTGATTTATTTAACTTGACAGTAATAGCATTTGCTCCCACAATACGTAAATCAGCGACTCCAGCGCTGTAGAAGGCGATTTGACCATCACAGTTAAAAAAAAAAGAGCATATATGCCGAAGCATGGGGGCGGAGGGGCGATTTGCCCCTAACATTAGGGGCGTATTGCCCCCATGCTTTAGCATATATTTTTTAGGCACAGGTTGCATTAAAAAATGTTTTATTTTTACAATGTTTTATTGCATTTGCTTTGCAGTTATGGTATGTTATACTGTAATGTTACTTTGTTTTCTTGTTAAACATAATTTTCTTAGCACGTATGCCATTCAGCTGCAGCACTGATTTATGTATCTTGACAGCAACAGCGTTTTCTCCCACGATACGTAAATCAGCGACTCCAGCACTGTAGAAGGTGATTTCACCATCACAGTTAAAAAAAAGAGCATATATGCCGAAGCATGGGGGCTGGGGTGGAGGGGCGATTTGCCCCTAAAATTAGGGGCGGATTGCCCCCATGCTTCAGCATATATTTTTTAGGCACAGATTGTGTTAAAAAAAATATTTTTACAATGTTTTATTGTATTTGTTTTGCAGGTAGGTATGTCATACTGTTATAGGGCTGCGCATCTTCACCGGTCTCACGATTCGATGCGATTACGATTATCAAGTCCACGATTCGATTCTGCGATGCATCACGATTGCAGCGCAAGTGCGCATGGCTCTCCCCCCAAAATACTAAAGGAGATGATCAGAGACTGCAGACATGCTACAGGAGATGATCGGAGACTGCAGACATGCTACAGGAGATGATCGGAAAATTGCAGACATGCTACAGGAGATGATCGGAGACTGCAGACATAATACAGGCGATGATCAGAGACTGCAGACATAGTACAGGAGATGATCAGGAAGAGCGACATTTAATGCTTTTCAAAGTGTTGTCAGTGAGAGCCACTCACCCTGGTACCTGTAGAGCTTACCTTACCTTTTAAATTTATTTATGAGCTTTTTTTAATTACAGGATACTTTACACTCAGTGACAAATATTTCACAATAATGAACAATGTGTCCTACTTTATGTGACTTCCACGGAAAGATAAAACATGCATATTACAGTTTACTGAAACATATGTGTCACATCGTTTTCAATTTTCTATACAGGTTTGCCTTAGGCAAAAAAACAGCATGTGTTACATTCTGGAATTCCCTTTACCAAGTGGAAAAATAACATTGGAAAAAAAAATAACTCCTTTTGCTCTTATAGCCATTAAAGGCTTAGCTCTGACCCAATACAAAGTGCTTGACTCTTTCACAAAATCAACTAAACAGACTTTGGGGTGTGCCATAAGAGGACTCGGTCACCAATGGATTTTTGTAAGTGAGAGCCCCTCACCCCGGTACCTGTAGAGCGGGGAGCTCGGTTGTCAGTGAGGTGTACAGGCTGCGCTCCTCCCGCCTCCATCCCTCTCCTCCTCAGATCATCCGGTACGACCCGCTCCGCTCTCAGGAACTCCATCCAGGGATCACAGGGGGTAGGAAACGTGACAACAGGACGACTGGAGCGTGTACAGGCGGACACGCCCACATAACTATCCTGAGCAGCAGAGTAGGCACGTACAATCAGGTCCTGTGGGAGGAGCTGTGCGAGTCATCCAATCACTGCGGGCCGGGCAGTCACAAACACTGGGAAATTAGGTAACGGCTGCACGGAGAGTTCTCCCGGGTGGGGGCGGGGCTAGACATTGATTATTATGATCGCCTGCATCGGAATCGCATCAGTGACACCCGAATCGCGATGCACCGATTAAATTCGACACCCCTAACACCTGATAGTAAAAGAAAGCTTACTGGTGTAAAGTGTAGGAACCTCAACCCATTACAGAAAAAAACTAAGGTGCGCTGATAGTCAAGTGCTGACCCTAGTTCGAACAACCAACAGTGTTATACATACAGCTTGTAAAATAAGAATTGAACATGTAACCATTTTTCTAGGTAAATATTTCTAAAGGTGCTATTAACATTAAATGTTCACCACATTTCAGCAACAACCCATGCAATCCATACATACAAAGAAACCAAAACAAATTAGTTTAGAAATTAAGTTACATGTAATAAAATGGAATGACACAGGGAAAAAAATATTCACCACGTGAAGAAAGGGAGGTGCAAAAAAGGAATGGAAAGCCAAAACACCAGCTGGAATCTATCAGTAGTTAGAAAGCAATCCTACCCCTTGTCAGTGCAAATTACTATCAGCTGGTTGTGTCTCAAATGATGGCCTATAAAAAAGGTATAATTACCAGGGTGTCACAAGAAATATCTCATGATCAAACTTATTGTTGCAAAACATACTGATGGCATTGTTTACAGAAGCATTTCTAAACCTGTTCCAGTGAGCACTGTTGGGGCCATAATCAGGTAGTGGAAAGAACGTAATTTCACTATAAACCGGCCACGACCAGGTGCTCCTAGCAAAGTTTATGACAGAGTGAAAAGAATTAAAAGTAGTCCAAGAACCAAGGACCACTTGTGGAGAGCTTCAGAAAGACCTGGAATTAGCAGGTACAATTGTTTCAAAGAAAACAATAAGTAATGCAATCAACTGCCATATCCTGTATGTCCGCTCACCATGCAAGACTCCATAGGTGGAGAAAAAGCCTGTTGAAGCTTGTTTAAAATTTTCTGCACATTTAGACAAGCCTGTGAAATACTGGGAGAATATAGTCTGGTCATATGAGCCCAAAATTGAACCCTTTGGATGCCATAATACACACCATGTTTGGAGGTCAAATGGCACTGCACATCACCCCAAAAACAGCATACCAACATTGAAGTTTGGAGGTGGGAACATCATGGGGATAGATGGGGGGAGGGTTATGGCAGGTGACAAGAAAGTTCCCATGTTGCAAACAGCCACTGGAAATAATAGTGCCATTTGTACTACTATAAATTATATGAAAAACACCGGAGAAAAATGTAACAATACATTTAAGTGTTTGTTCACCAATGCCAGAATTCTGCCAAGCAAAACAGGTGAGCTGGAAGCTCTGGTGAATGAGGAGAGCTATGATGTAATCGGTATTGCTGAAACTTGGCTTCAATCCTCACATGACTGGGCTATTAATATTCCTGGCTATGCTCTTTCGGAAAGACAGGGTAAAAAGGAAAGGTGGAGGGGTCTGTCTCTATGTGAGAAGTGACCTCAAAGCAAGCGTGAAAGAGAACCTGTTTGATGGAGAGTGTGATGAGGCTGAAGCATTATGGGTGGAACTGCATACAGATGTGCGTAGTTCAAAATTAATCATTGGAGTTTGTTATAAACCACCCAATGTTAATGAGGAGGTGGAGACTCAGCTCCTTGCACAGATGGGAAGGGCTGCAAGGGCTGGGACGGTGATAATAATGGGGGATTTTAACTACCCAGAAATTGACTGGATTAATGGCACTTCTGGGACAGTTAAAGGACAAAAATTTAAAAACCTATTGCAGGACAATTTTATGGTGCAGTTTATTGAGGCCCCAACTAGGAATGATGCTGTTTGACCTGATAATCTCAAACCATGCAGAGCTTATTACGAATGTTCAGATAAAGGAACACCTGGGTAGCAGTGATCATAACATGATTTCATTTAATGTTAACTATAAGCAAGAAATACATACAGGAAATATTAAAACACTAAATTTTAAGAGAGCAAATTTTCCAAGGATGAGGGCTGCTCTCCAGGACTTGGACTGGGAGGGACTATTGGCACAGATGAACACAGAACAGAAATGGGAATTCTTCAAAAAGACTGTGTGGAACCTCACTGCAAAGTATGTTCCCATGGGTAATAAGTTTAAAAGGCTAAAAATAAAACCTATGTGGCTCACGGTCAAAGTTAAAAAAGCTATAAACAATAAGAAAGTAGCTTGTAAAAAATATAAAAATGAAGGAACACTAGTGTTGTTTAAATGTTACAAAGAATATAACAGGATATGTAAAAAGGAAATCAAGGATGCAAAAATTCAAAACGAACGACAGATTGAAAAAGATAGGACAAACCCCAAAAAATTATTTAAATATATTAATAGTAGGGTTGTCCCGATACCGATACCAGTATCGGTATCGGGACCGATACCAAGTATTTGCGCTAGTACTCGTACTCGCGCAAATACTCCCGATACCAAAATAGAATACTTTTTTTTTTATTTTTATTTATTTTTTACATCGAGCACAAATTGGATGGCACCATTGGATGGCACTGATAGGTGGCACTGGCATTGATTGAATGGCACTGATGAGATGCACTAATAAGCTGCCTCCCTGCACTGATGCACTAATGGGCACTGATCTGCACTGATAGGTGGCACTGGCTAGCTGCACTTTTGGGCACTGGCAACGATGAGCTGCACTGATAGGTGGCACTGGCAGTGATCACTCCTTCAATGATATGTAGTTTTCCAGTACCGTATGCTAAAAAACAGCCCCACACCATGATGTACCAGTTCTTCATAATTCTAAAGAAAATATCTTTGGTCTGTATTGTGGTTTGAAAACGTTCACATGACATTAAAAAAAAGTATCGGTATTCGGTATCGGCGACTACTTGAAAAAAAGTATCGGTACTTGTACTCGGTCCTAAAAAAGTGGTATCGGGACAACCCTAATTAATAGTAAAAAGGTGAAGTCTGAGCATGTAGGCCCCTTACAAAATAATCTAGAGTGGGTGACTGGGGACAAAGAGAAGACAAATTTATTAAATTATTAAATTTATTAAATGCTTTCTTCAGCTCTGTGTATACAATGGAGCATGGGGGAGCTCATGTCCAAAATGGGGGTGGGAGTGACACAGCCCCAAATCCACAATGGCTCAAAAGTGATATGGTCCAGAAATATTTAGACAGAATAAAGGTGGATAAAGCACCTGGACCTGATGGCATCAATCCACGGATCCTAGGTGAGTTGAGCTCTGTCATTTCAAAGCCACTGTATCTAATATTTAGGGACTCATTAAAGACAGGAATAGTACCACTGGATTGGCGCAGGGCCAATGTGGTGCCCATATTTAAAAAGGGAACAAAGTCTTTACCAAGTAACTATAGACCTGTTAGTTTAACTTCTATAGTTGGGAAGATACTGGAACGTTTAATAAAAGACCACATGGATGAGTTCTTGCTGGAAAAAAACTATTTAAGCAGCAGACAACATGGATTCATGAAAGACAGAAGTTGTCAGACAAACCTGATTTCTTTTTATGAAGAGGTAAGTAAAACCCTGGCGTGGCTGTGGACGTGATATATTTGGATTTTGCAAAAGCGTTCGATACAGTTCCGCACACACGGCTCATGTGTAAGGTAAGGTCTACAGGATTGGATATATCAGTTTGTAAATGGATAGAAAACTGGCTGAAAGACAGAATTCAGAGTCGTGGTTAATGATTCTTACTCTGAATGGTCCAAGGTTATCAGTGGTGTACCCCAAGGTTCAGTGCTGGGACCCTTACTTTTCAATATATTTATAAATGATATTGGGTCTGAGATCAAAAGTAACATTTCTGTCTTTGCAGATGACACCAAGCTATGCAGTGGAATAAAGTCCTTGCAGGATGTCTCCAATTTACAAGCCGACCTCAATGCTCTGTCTAATTGGGCGACTAAGTGGCAGATGAGGTTTAATGTTGATAAATGTAAAGTTATGCACTTGGGGGCTAAGAATATGCATGCGTCATACATACTGGGGGGATCTGTAGTGGAGAAGGATCTGGGGGTTTTAGTTGATCATAAGCTCAACAATGGCATGCAATGCCAAGCTGCGGTTTCCAAAGCAAGCAAAGTCCTTTCTTGTATTAAGAGAGGTATGGACTCCAGAGACAGAGATATAATTTTGCCCCTGTACAAATCATTAGCAAGACCTCATCTGGAATATGCAGTTCAGTTTTGGGAGCCATTTCTTAAAAAGGATATCGGAGAAAGTGCAGAGAAGGGCAACCAAACTAATAAGAGGAATGGAGGAGCTCAGCTATGAGGAAAGATTAGAGGAACTAAATTTATTCACTCTTGAGAAGAGGAGAATAAGGGGGGATATGATCAACATGTACAAATATATAAGAGGTCCATACAGTGAACTTGGTGTTGAGTTATTCACTTTACGGTCAACACTGAGGACAAGGGGGCACTCTTTACGTCTAGAGGAAAAGAGATTTCACCTCCAAATACGGAAAGGTTTTTTCACAGTAAGAGCTGTGAAAATGTGGAACAGACTCCCTCCAGAGGTGGTTCTGGCCAGCTCAGTAGATTCAATAATAGGTGAAATTAGTGCAGCGCAAAAAACTTAAAAATATATATATGATGCTGGTATATGGCCAGCACATTTATGTATAATAAAACAGACCAAATATGTAAACTCAGAATAACGATCCAAAGTCCATAAATGTCGAAT
Organism: Rana temporaria; assembly: GCF_905171775.1. Lineage (NCBI taxonomy): Eukaryota > Metazoa > Chordata > Amphibia > Anura > Ranidae > Rana > Rana temporaria. The sequence continues at coordinate 108,562,679 of NC_053490.1, read as the reverse complement.
AAATAAAATAGATGAAGTAGATATCCACCACGTGATAAACCACCACACTTAAAGTGATCCCTCCACCGTTAGGAATGGCTACTCTCACCTTCATGCGTGGACCACTGAATTAACAAATGGTCAATTAGGCAGGTCTCACAGTAAACAGGAACCAGGCTGATGTATTAGATCCTCATTTAGGCAACCATACCGCATAGGACAGGTACATGGAAAAAGATATCACAGACTAAGTGCTCTCTGTTGCAATAGGTAGATGTATTCACAAAAGAATATAGAAGTCAGGCTACTCACATTTGGCCAGACTAAAAACGGCATGAAGTACAATCATGAACAGATGAAGACGGCTGAAGAGCGACGTGATGTGCAGGCTCCTAAACCCCCGAAACTAGCTCAGTAGATTGCTTTAAGGAAGCCCTGGATTCTTTCCTAAATGTACAGAATATAACTGAGTACTAAGATTTGTAGGTAAAGTTGATCCAGGGTAAATCCGATTGCCTCTCGGGGGATCAGGAAGGATATTTTTCCCCTGCTGTAGCAAATTGGATCATGCTCTGCTGGGGTTTTTTGCCTTCCTCTGGATCAACTGTGGGTATGAAGTTGGGTGTATAGGATTGTACTTTTTATTTTTAATTTTTGTGGTTGAACTGGATGGACTTGTGTCTTTTTTCAACCTGACTAACTATGTAACTATGGTGTGGAGCTGTTTTTCAGTGTACAGGGACTGGCAAACTTCATATCATTAAATGAAGGATGAATTGAAAAAAATGTACCAAGATATTGTATATAAATGTCTTCTGCCATCTAATAGGATGATGAAGATGAAACAAAAGTGGACATTTCAGCAAGACCATGATCCCAAACACAAAGCCATATGAACTCTCAATTAGTTTCAAAGAAAGAAAATAAAGCTGCTAGAATTGCCCAGCCAATCACCTGACTTGAATCCAATTCAAGATCTATGGAAATAACTAAAGATCTGAGTTCATAGAAGAGGCCTACAGAACCTTCAAGATTAGAAGACTGTGTGGAAGAATGGGTCATAATCAGCCATCTTGAAGCTGTCATTACCAAAAAAAGGATTTTGTATGAAGTATTAAATACATTTCTGTTAGCCTGTTCAATACTTTTTCATTCCATTTTATTACACAACAATTTTTGAACTTATTTGTATGGATTGCATTGGATCTTACTGAAAATGTCATGTCAATATCACCCTTAGAAATATATTTACCTAGAAAAATGGTGAGTCCAAGATTACAGTTATTTAGAAAAAACACAATTTGCAAAGTTGATATTTCTAAATTCCCTGCTTGTTGATTACCCTTCAGGCCTCATGCACACTGGGTGTTATCAAAAAGCTAGTAGCTTTGCAGTGAATTTTCTTTGCATTTTTTAAGTGTTAGCAGTATTTTTTGTTTTTTCAATGGGACCAAAGATGTTAAAAAAACACTGGCAAGATGACGTTAGAGCGTGTTTACAGCTGAAAAACCCCTCTCAGAACCCACTAGTTTTTAGAGGAGGGTGGGGGGGGGGGGTTCCAGACAAAAACAGTTGATAACAGCCCGCATGGATACATAGGATAACATGCTGGAGAGTTGGACTGTAGAAAAAAAACGTCTGAAGCCAAAAACAGCAGCTGTAAAAACGTCCAGTGTGCATGAGGCCTTATTTAGAGAATGACATGACTGACAAAGGTACACAGATGTAAATAAAAATTACTAAGAGACATTAAACCTGTATTTTATTTAGATGAATACGCATCAAAAAGGCAACATTTATAAACTTTTTTTTTTAAATATATCCTAAAATCAGTGTACAAAAGCATCAGCATTAAAACCAAGTTGCACAAGCAGCCATAAGTTGTGTTGAGCTGAAACGTATTGATGCCGGTAGGAACAGAGGCCAGTCTACAGACCAGCTTTATTAAAGCCAAGAAAGGCAACATTGCTCTGTATACACTGCACAAACATCCATACTGAAAATGGAAAATAAAAGGGTATCACATTGGCAAACGTACTCATAATAGTTTCTACTGCAAATTTATCACCAACATGGAAATATGGAGTTAGATTTTTAATATGCCTAGAATTCAATTTTTGCTTGTTTTTTTTAAGAACATTTGCCACTGCTGGGTTGAGAAACTACAAGCTAAAAACAATGCTACACACCGAGTTACAGTATAAACAAACTTTAGCAAACTGCTAAAAAAAAGTGTAAAGTGACAGCAAACATGATGTGCCTACACATACCTTTATTTTTCTTCCAAAACACTTGGAAACCTGAAACACTGGGCACTAATTTTGTTTTAGGCCCCTTTCACACGAGGTGGATCAGTAATGATCCGCCTCCTTATGCTCTGTTTGCTTAGCGGGGATCGCTCTGTTGATCCCCGCTGAGCTGCCAGATGACAGGGCGGTCGCTGCAGTTTCTCCGCTCTCCCCTATGGGGGGATCGGATGAACACGGACCGTATGTCCGTGTTCACCCGACCCGCAGACTGAAGGAAAAATAGGGTTTTCTTCTGTCTGCAGAATCGGATCTTTGCGGAGGCGCACGAGATCGGGTGTGAGCGGATATTCATAGGGACCAATGTATGTCCCTTTTTCATTCGCAAACGGATGGATGAAAAAGCGGACATACGGTCTGCACGTGTGAAAGGGGCCTTAATGACCATTGCTTTTGTATTATCATCATCATGTAAATACGTACAAAAACGAATGTCTCAATCTAGTTACAAAAGATAACATGCAGTATTAGATTCTGGTACACAATGGCTTTGCATTTGTTCCACAAAGTTTATGGGATTCCTCACAAGAGCTCCGTAGTATGTCAAACTTATGAGTAGGGTTGTTTCCAGGGCTATTCATTTTACATGCCAGAATCAAAGCTGTGGCCCAACCTCGTCCTGCCTGACGTACCTCGCTACTGGTCACAAGAACATAACTTAAAGTGATTGCAAACATCATTTAAGAATAAATAAAATAACAAACATGTTATACTTGCATGCTCTGTGTAATGGTTTTGAACAGAGCAGCCCAGGTCCTCCTCTTCTGGGGTCTTCTGTCAGTGCTCCTGGCTCCTCCACCCTACAAGCTGCTTGCTACAGGGGAACACATACAAGTGTGGCTCTGTAACCCCCACCCCTCTCCTCACAGACTGCTGCCACCATGTCCAGTGCGAAGGGGGAGAGAGCTGCTGCTTTTGGGCACAGTGCTGGATTGAGATTAGTATGCAGAGGGGCTGGGGAGGCGGGATCTTCTGCACAGAAGGCTTTTTACCTTAACGTGCCACCAATCCCACATCATAAAAAAAATATCAATCACACTAGGTTCACACCTATGCATTTTTTTGTGCCTTTTTCAGTCCATTTAACATGGTTTCCTAGGGTCACAGCTATGCGTTTTTCATCCGGTATATTTCTGGAAAGGGTCAGGGACGTTTTTTACCGCAGGAAATTGCGTGCAATAGACTTCAATGCATCCACACCAAAAAACGCAAGCTACTGACAGCTAAATGTAAAGAAATAATTGCAGGCAATAAAAATAAAAATCACTGTAAATCCGCCGCAATGCCGATAACACCATTTTCGCATTTAATGTTTCCGCGGCAGCAATTTTTGTGCATCTCTAGTGTATACACAGTGGTAAATGACTGCCCACTCCCTTCCTCTTCCTCCATGCCTGCTAACCAGCTAAACACAATGGGGGTTGGATATTACATGTTGATTAATAGAGGGATCACCTCCCTCTTATTCCAAGACACAGGCTGGAGGGGTGTGACACAGCCTGTGACTGGCAGGAATCCACCCACACCATGTTACTGCCAAAAAATAATAAAGATTTAATTTCAAATATATATTTGTATGTCAATTTAAAACTGTTAATTGATTTTTTTTTTGATTACTCTGTATTCCAAAGCCATTTCGAAGCCTTCATACTGAGAATCTGAAGGTTTGGGTCTTCTGGAAGAAACTAATATGTATGTGCAAGCCTGCTGTCACTTTACCAACATTAAAATAGTGTCTAAAACTCTTTAAAATTGATGTATTCCCCAAAAAATGAAGTCAGTTTAAGTGAATTAAAAATCATATACACCAATATGCAAGATACAACTATGCAAAATGAATGCAAGCACTACTATTAAAAATCTTCTTGGATTAATTCAATTTCTTTCAGTCTTAAAAGGAGGTGTTGTAATCCACACACGATTTCAGCAGGGGGTGGACAACCTATCAAGAACAATCTGAGACTTTCAGGGAAGATATGCTGACAATGGCCCAGATTCAAGAAGCACTTGTGCCCGCGCAACCATAGGTTACGCAGCGCAAGTGCTTACTTGCTCCGGTGTAACGAGTGCTCCTGATTCAGGAACCTCGTTACACCGACTGCAGGCTAAAATCTGCGCGGCATAAGGCTCTTATGCCTCGCAGATTTTAGGCTGCATTCTTGCGGGGGCCGCTCCCATTGTGTATCAGCGTGTAGTATGCAAATTGCATACTACCACTGATTCACAAGCTTGCGCGGGCCCCGCGCAAACCAGGTACGGAGTTTCCGCACGGCTACTTTTAGCGCAAGGCTGCCCCTTCTAATAGTAGGGGCAGCCAATGCTAAAGTATAGCCAGCCTTCCCGCGCCGTGAAATTTGAATTTCACGGCGTTTGCGTAAGTGAAACGTGAATGGCGCTGGACGCCATTCACGTTCACTTAGAAGCAAATGACGTCCTTGCGACGTCATTTGCCGCAATGCACGTTGGGAAAGTTTCCCGACGGAGCATGCGTTGTACGCTCGGCGCGGGAGCGCACCTAAGTTAAATGATTCCCGCCCCCGGCGGGATCATTTAACTTGCGCGCGCTTACGCCGGGCAAATTTGCCGGCGCGCCCTCGCAATTCACGGAGCTACTGCTCCGTGAATCGAGGGCAGCGCAAAATATTTGTGGGGGCGCAGGGCAAAATCGTTGCCCTGCTCCCCTGCAAATATCGCGCAATTCTACTTGAATCTGGGCCATTATCAGCAGGAATGGCTCAAACAATGTTAGCTGCCATGTTAGCATTTGGGCTACTTGGCTCCCAGGATTTTCCAGCACTGATCTCGGGTGCTGTTCCAGACTTCTGCTCTTATTTATTGAAATAGAGTGCAATGTTCGGCGACATGCACCAGCTAATTTCATAAATCCCCCGTTTAGGGATGTTTGTTTCATACTATAGCTTACATTTTAGATCATGTTGATAAAACATGTATTCCTGTTCATATATGCTACATAAATACCCGGATGATAAACTTGCCTTGCTTCCACAGCATCTATATTAGATAATGGAGCATTTGTGACACTTTTGGTACACATTTTAAAACCTTACTTATAACACATATACATTTTCATTTTTTTTTTTTTTTGCAACATGAAGGAAACATACTTTATATTTCCATGAATACTTTAAAACTGCATTTAAGAAAAAAAAGTGTTGCAGGTTATGATAGATGGAATTATACCCATAAAAAGCCTAATAAATATCATTACATCTACATGGAAGTCAATACTCTGTGGCATTGTATTCTCCCAAACACAAGACTGTTAAAGGCATGATATCCAGTCACAATATATGGCACATTGAATGAAGCACACATACAAAAGCCACAAAGTCACTCCACATTTGAGGTCTTCTTCGTGGTGCAGGAGGTGGGACCTGCAAACACGCTGCATTTTTCTCAAAGTGCTTGTCGCTGACACTATGGATATGTATATACAAAAGTTTCCCTCTGAGGGGCAGAGTTATTTGCAACTGTATTAAGCAATATCTTCGGTTATAAAATACGAGTATGCAGGGACCCTACATGATAGTACAGAGATATTTAAAAATAATTCAAACAATAAAAACAGTCTTCTCCCTCAGAAAGCAAGCATCCGAGAATGCAAGCAAGCAGCAAGGTTCCCGTCACAGTACACGACTGATCAGTGGTAACAGAGGGAGGTTTTCACATCTGATCCTGAAGGAACTGACCAGACACTGAACACATGTAACCATTCACTATTATCTCTTAACCCACCCTTGTAGATATTTCTCATGTTCATTTAAAAACTGGAGAAAGTGTAGCAGCACACAATGTCTACAATGCATCCTTCACAGAGTGGTGAACATGCCATGGCTCTTGGTATTCATGGCAATCAGATTTTGTGCAAATGCCACCACTGGAGTGATTTAGGGCAAGAGAGTTATATGGGAAAGGAAAAAATAAAAAAAAAACCCTCCCCATCTTGAAAATGGTTGGATCAAAACAGAGAAGACATGTGGGGTGATGGTATGTGTGTGTTAATGAGGGGAGGTATATTATATACAGATATAAAAAGATTTTAGCTTTTCACAGCCTCCTTTTCTTTGCTTTCTGTATCCTCTGGATAGGCATGCCACGTCAATCTCTCCTCATAGAATGCAATAACTATTTGTGGACATTTCACATTGGCTTCTTTTGCTAGCACCAGATCGGCTTCATCAGAATCTTTCCTATGAAAGAAAACATGTGTTAATGATGTTTTTCTTCACCCTGCTTGGGGCAACCATACTTCTCAGATCCTTAGGTCTTCTGAATACCAGATTGGGGTGGGGAGGGATACAGGTCTTTAAGAATGGATCAGCTGCCAAGATTTTCCAGTTTCTTTTGAAGATTTTTTGAATAGTTGGGGCTCTGTTATTATATCTAGTGCAAAACCGTACCGTCTGGGTTTCATTCTCAATATGTTTTACGTTTTTTTCACCTGTTGTCCCATCTGTCTCATAGAGCTGGAAATATTTTTGGAATGCTTCCTCAATATGTGATTCACCGTACCCTTTTCCCCTGAATTTTTCTCTTAATATGATGCTCTGTGCTTCGTAATCTTCCTTTTGAGTGCAAGTTCGTTTAAGACGACAGAACTGTCCGAATGGTACATTTTTGATCCATCTTGGATGGTGCTGACTTGAGGCGTGTAAATATGAATTTCCTGCGCTTGGTTTGAAATGGGTCTTAGAGAGTATCTTGCCATTCTCTTCTGCCCTCAGCTCTAGGTCTAGGAATATCAGTGACTCTTGGTCCACTACATGTGTGAATGAAATTCCGAACGGGTTGTTGTCACAATGTGTCAGGAATCCATCCAACTCTTTGTCGCTGCCATTCCATATAATTAGGATGTCATCTATGTAGCGGGAGTATAATATCAGGTTCTTTGCAAATGGGTTGTTAGCCCATATGTATTTGGACTCCCAGTACCCCATGAATAGGTTTGCGTAACTGGGAGCAAACCTGGCCCCCATAGCAGTACCTCTTATCTGTCTGTAGAAGCAATCTAGGAAAGAGAAGTAATTGTGGGTGAGGGTGAACTCGATACAGTCCCGAATGAATTGTGCTTGACGCGGGTTGAATTGATGTGCTTCTGCCAGGTAATATTCTATGGCTCTTAGCCCAAACTCATGTTGTATACATGTGTACAGTGATACCACATCCAGTGATAACCACCTGTATCCTCTTTCCCACTTGTATGAGGTGAGGATTTCCAAGGCGTGTCCCGAATCCTTGATGAAGGATGGTAGATTGGTCACTAGACTTTGCAAGAAGAAGTCTAGATAACATCCCAAATTGCTTGATAAACTATCAATTCCTGCAACAATCGGTCGACCCGGTGGTCTCTCTAGGCTCTTGTGAATCTTTGGTATATGATAAAAATGTGGGACTACTGGGTGTTTAGAATACAGGAATTTGAATTCACTTTTTGTCAGGATCTTATCTAGTATAGCTCTTTCTAAAAGTTTCTTAAGATCCTTATTGTATAGTGTTGTCGGGTCCCATAGTAGTCTCTCATAAGTGGTGTTGTCTTCAATCAGTCTATAAGCTTCTTCCAAATACTGTTCTCTATCCTGTATAACGAGGCCTCCGCCCTTATCGGCCTTTCTTATTATAATGTCTGAGTTGTTCTTCAGGCTATTTAGGGGTGCCTCGAGGTCTATGGTGGAGTCCTTATTGCCTTTCTGGCTACTTTTTCCACAGACCTTTTTAAATTCTTTCAGGACAACCTCATAGAATGTAGATATGAAGTTGCCCTTGTTCCAGTAGGGATAGAAGCTTGACTTGGCCCTAAAGTTTGTGTCAATTACAGGCTCTTTTCCTGTTGTGACAAGAGGTTCGTTTTGAGACCCCACCGTTCCTTCATTATACAATTCTTCCAATATTTCTAGTATATCTTCCTCCAGTGGCTCTTCCTCACATGATGTGGTAGTGTCATCCAAAAACTCACTGGGTGCACCATTAATTTCTTTGAGCCTGAAGAACCGCTTCACCGTAAGGTTGCGTATGAATTTGTTGAGATCAATAAATAATTCAAAAAGGTTTGGGGCACTCGCTGGTGCAAAATTAAGACCTCTTCTCAACAGTTTTAATTCATCCTCAGTGAGGACACATTTGGACAGATTGAATATTTTAATAGTAGAGTGATTTTCTACTTCTTCAGTTCTCTTCCTGGATTTCTTCCCTCCCCTCTGTCCCCTTGTCGTAGGTTTCTCATTCTCCGAGTGTTTGGGGGGGAGGGGGTGGGCCTTGCTGTTAGATTTTTCTGAGCTGCGGGTCTTGTCCACCCCGCAGCTCCCTTGCCAAAAAAAGGAGAGGTGTTGGCGTCTTTTTTGGCTATTATTGCTATTTTGGATTTGCATCCTCCTATAGTGCCCTCGCTGGTAGGCTCTATTTGAGTTTCTTGTAGTACAGGTTCTAGTTGGGACTGCTCCACCACATCTAGATTTTCCTCATGTTGTGAGCGATTGTCAATTTTTGTGGGGGTGTTTAATCCAGCTGCTTTTTCATTAGGCGCCATATTCGCATTTGTCACCCCTTGGGCCTCCTTATGTACCCAAGGTGGAGGAAAGCGATCCTGTATAAGTGGTCTGACAGGTTCACTATGGGGGATGTCTCCATTGTTTCTATTCCTAATATTGGTGTTTCTAAATGTGGTTTTTAATCTATTTTTGTGCTGTTGTTTTGTCCTGTTCTCACGTCTATTATTTTTATTATTGTTTTTATTTTTGTTCTTATTTTCATTAGTGCTAGTGGGACGGTTGTCGATATTTCGTACTGAGTAGTCTAATTGGGGGTGATTTGTGGAGGGGCTGGCGCCTCTATGTGTTGCTTCTTCTGAAGGTGGCAAGTTCTGCTCTCTCCTCCAGTTGAATTCACATCCTGATAGGTAGTCTTGTCTGTCTCTTTCAAATTTCCCTGACTTTCGAATAATAATTTCTGATTCAAATTCCATGATTTGCTCATTTATATTAGTATCCCATTCTGAGAACCCTTCTATGTCAATAAATATAGCTAACTCATCCTGTACATTGCTAATGTCAGTTTTTATATTTTCCATATTTCTTTCTCTTTGTTTTATGATCATTTCTAGCCATGTTTTATTATACTGACGCATTTTTATAACCCACTCCTGATGTAAATCATCATCTAAAAAATTGACCAGTTTGTTAATCCTTAACCCTCTAGGGATTCTGTTGACTTCTAGATATTTTTGTAGCAAAATAATGTCCCACCATTGTGTCATTTCATCTTCTAGCAGATGTTTCAACCTATAGAATGCAGATATCATTTTTTCTTCTCTAACCGATATACTGTCAATGTTCGTGTTCGTATCCTGTTCCTCTGGTTGTTGTTCATAGTTGTCGATGCTGTTTAGGAAGCCTTTAGCTAGTGAAGCTCTTCTTAGTTGTCTTTCCTCTATGGACAGTACCATATTTAGTTTGGATCACAGTTCATATATCTCTTTCGGACCCTTGGTACACACTTGCACTAATCCCACATAGTTCCAAATATCTGGCAGCTGGAGTTCCCAAACGGAAAAAAATAGCAAATATACAAGAACAAGTCTCCTGCGCTCTGATATTTTATAGGGAGTACTATGAAGTGGTGCAGTTCAATTAAAAGTTATCATCTAGAGTCTTGCAGCCCTCCTCAGAATCGTGGGAATTCATGAAACTATAAAAGAGAAGAAAGAGAGCGGAGGGCGCACCGACCTCGTGTGATACTGATAAAATATATTTATTCCAATAGTAAAATCAATGGTTATACTCACAAAATTGGAGTTAAAATCAGGCTTTAAAAATAAGTACAGCAGATGTCCAGCATCGTCAGTGGAACACGAATAATCGTTTGAACCAATCAGTAGATGTAAAAGCTGACGCGTTTCGGGGGCGTACCCCTTTCCTCAGAGCTCAACAAAAACAAAGGATTGGAAAGTCCCTGGACCACAATTTTTGATCAAAAAGGAAGCTACAAATGTGGTGTGAACACCTGTGGCAATTGCACACATATGCAACACAGGAAAAGAGATGTCATTGGGGTGGATGGAAGACGCCACATGATTAAACAGTTCATCAATTGCGGAATTGCCTTTGTGATATACGGCATTATATGCCCATGTGGCCTACTATATGTGGGACGTACATCACGTCAATTAAGAACTAGGATGAATGAGCACAGGAGTAGTATTCTAACTAAAAAAGACAAAGGCTCTATACCAAGACATTTTAAAGAAGCTCATGACAGTGAAGTGGAGGGCCTAAAAGTGTTTGGCATAGAAGCCATCCAAAACGGTCTGGACAGTGGGAAAAAATACCAGATCTTCTGTAAAAGAGAGGCCTACTGGATCTTCACCTTGGGCAGCATGGTCCCGAATGGGTTAAACGAAGGGATCGAACTGCACACTGTGACATGAGTAACTGTACACCAGTGGGACAATAATGAAAGAGGTCGACCTGATTCAAGTCCACCTAGTATTACACTACATCCCTCCTGTCTTATTGTCATCCACCACTAGGGCTTCTTCCCCTTCTTTTTCCCATTTTTTTAAAAAAATTATATGAATATACATCAGAAACCTAATTAGATATTAATACATTATTATGAGCAAATAGATACAATAAGTAATTATAACATCAATTTTAACTATATCATTTAAAATTATTAATTACAACAGTAATAGATACAAAACAGTAAATACTATGTTAGGCACTAATGTAACATCATTGAGGGATTTTTGTCACTATTTATTTGTATGTTACATCTTGTTGATATTTAGATGTCTAGAGGGTCTGCAGTCCCCCTAATTTAGCCACTATGTGGGATGTGGGTGTCTATGCATGGGCACAGATATGCACACCACTATTGATACAGCGTTTCAACTGTAATTCCCTTTGCACGCAGCCCCATCAAAGTTCCTGTGGAGTTCGGCTAAAAGCATTAATCTAGAAAAATAATGTGTCTCTAATGTTACCTTTCCACCCTCCAACCACTAGAGGGTGGATATTGAGGTTTACTTTCCCCTTAGGATCTTACTACTATGGAGCACAAGTGACCTCTGCACCCTCCACCACTAGAGGGCAGACATTGAGGTCCACCTTCCATAGTGCAATGCTACCATAGAGTCGCAGTGACGTCACAGTCCTTATGCTGCAGAGCTTGGAGCAGTTTGTCTCCCCTCTGCGCATGGGGAGACGTCTCACTGACACAGTGCGCGGCGCGCGGTACATCGCGAATGAGGCGCGCGGCGCGGCGCGCGCACGCGCACCAATCGCTGGAACGCACCGCCATCCTATATGGCTGGCGTGCGTTCCAGCAGACAGAGATGGAGCATTTACATTGATCCTGTGGAGACAGGCGAAAAGGGGTAGTCAGGTAAGCCCCATTTGTTTCTCCACTTGGGAATCACACAGACGAGCACCCCTTTCTCCACATACTTGGCCCACAAATACACATTGTTAGCCAATGATGGGAGACAGTGTCTATATGAAATGACAGTTTTAAAACATAAACAATTTATACTGCATTGCTGCTTTGAGACCACCCTCATCTAAGGGATAGGTGCTCTGAGGATTTAGAGGAGGGGTCCCTGAAAAAACGCCCCCCTCTTACCTGGGAGGAGTACACCTTGACATTGACCTATCAGCATAGGTCTGCCTGTCCACATGTGTGGGCGTGTGTGTATGTGCATGTGTATATATATTCCCACAATCACCACGGCGAGGGAGCACTGCAGACCACGTTAGCTCTGAGGAAAGGGGTACGCCCCCGAAACGCGTCAGCTTTTACATCTACTGATTGGTTCAAACGATTATTCGTGTTCCACTGACGATGCTGGACATCTGCTGTACTTATTTTTAAAGCCTGATTTTAACTCCAATTTTGTGAGTATATGTCATGGTCTTACCTCTCTCCTGTCTCCTTCGTTTGACATGTGCTGGCGGCCATCTTGGTTTCTGGGACTCTTGTAGCCTCCCACCCTGCGGCTCCTCCTTCCCACTGGGAGGAGCTGGATGCCTGGCTCACATATATAGGAGCTCTGTGGCTTCAGTTCCTTGCTTGGTCCTCCTGTGTTCACATGCTTCTAAGACTGCTGCTGCTTCTGGTTCCGATCCTGGCTTTGTCTGACTTCCCTGCTGGTTCCTGATCCTGGCTTCGTCTGACTTCCCTGCTGGTTCCTGATCCTGGCTTCGTCCGACTACCCTTCTGGTTCCTGACCTCTGGCTTCGCAAGACTCTGTTTAACCATCCGTTTGGACTTTTGCTTTACAGCTTGATTTTCAATAAAGCCTTCTTATTTTCACTTATCTCTTGTTGTACGTCTGGTTCATGGTTCCGTGACATTAGGACCAAGCCATGAATTTTGACGGTACAGGGCTATCCTCGCTACCCACGCTGGTTGCCAGACTTGATCAGCAGGATTACCTGTTGGGTCAGTTCGCCGTGGCGTTGCAAACCCTGCTTGAACGCACGGCTCATTTCGCTCCCGTTGCCGATGGGTCGGTTGTCGCTCCTGGGCCCGCTCCTACTGCCGCTCCGGTTGTTGCGCCAGAGTCTACCCCAACACCTGTTGTTGCGCCTGCGGTGTTTCGGGGTATGACCGGTTCTGCCCCCCTTCCACAGCGATTTGGGGGAGAGCCAACTCAGTGCCGAGGTTTCCTTAACCAAGTGGGCATTTATTTCGAGTTGCTGCCACATGCCTTTCCCACTGAGAGATCAAAGGTGGGCTTCTTGATCTCGCTGCTCTCGGACAAGGCCTTGGCCTGGGCCAGCCCTTTATGGGAGAACAACAATCCGGTGGTTGCCGAGTTTTCCGGTTTTGTTGCTTCTCTTCGGAAGGTATTCGATGTGCCGGCTCGCGCCGCCTCTGCTGCGAAGCTCCTTATGTCCGTCAGACAGGGTTCACGATCCGTAGCCGAATACGCCATTGAGTTTCGTACCCTGGCAGCAGAGGTGGGCTGGAATAATGAGGCTCTGGTCGCTGCTTTCTCTCATGGTCTCTCGGATGCCTTGAAGGATGAGGTTGCAGCTAAGGACCTACCAGTGGAGCTCGAGGCTCTTATTTCTTTCCTGATTTTGATTGACACCAGACTCAGGGAGAGACCTTCCTTTAAGGAGAGCCTGCGGAGGCCTCCTAACAGTTTGGCACCTACGTTTGCTGTCCCACCCGTGCCTCCCTCTCCTCCCACGCCTCCTGGGGTTGACTTGTCTGGGGGTGAACCCATGCAGCTGGGGTTTGCTCGCCTGTCCGAGGGGGAGAGGGTACTCCGGAGACGCGAGGGCCGATGCACGTACTGTGGTCTCGGTGGGCATTTTCGGTTGGCATGTCCGAACCGTCCGGGAAACGCTCGCACCTGAGATCCTGTCGGGGGCTGATCTTGGGTGGAGTCTCCTCGTCCCCGGTTTCCCGTGTTGATAAACCACTGATCACTGTTGTCCTCTCCTGGGTCGGGGGCTCGGTGACGACCCAGGCGTTGGTGGGCTCTGGTGCTGGTGGTTTTTTCATTGATAGTGAGTTCGCTGCCGCCAATTCCATTCCTCTGCAGGCTCGAGGTTCCCCGCTGGCTCTAGAGGCGATAGACGGCAGACCCCTCCAGCCGTCACACGTGACTCATGAGACCCTTCCAGTGGGGATAGCCATTGGTGCCGTTCACAGAGAGTCAGTCTGCTTCCAGGTTATTTTGTCTCCACACTACTCGGTGGTCTTGGGGTACCCCTGGCTCCAGAAGCATAATCCGACTTTTGACTGGAGATCGGCCGAGATCCTCTCATGGTCACCACAGTGTGGGGCTAGTTGCATCCATGGGCCTGTCAAGTTGCTGTGTACTTCCTCGGACTCTCTGTTGCCTCCTGAATACGAGGAGTACCGGGATGTATTCGATAAGGTGCGCGCAGTTGCCCTACCTCCGCACCGCCCATACGATTGTGCCATAGAGTTACAACCTGGTGCCGTTCCTCCTCGCGGCAGGGTCTATCCACTGTCGGTTGCGGAGAATGAGGCCATGGAGGAGTACGTGATGGAGGCGCTGTCCCGTGGTCACATTCGCAAATCCTCGTCCCCGGCAGGGGCTGGATTTTTCTTTGTGAAAAAGAAGGGCGGTGAGTTGAGGCCTTGCATCGATTACAGGGGCCTTAATCGCATCACGATCAAGAACGCTTACCCGATACCCTTGATTTCCGAGCTGTTCGATCGCCTTAAGGGGGCCACGGTCTTTACCAAACTCGACTTGAGGGCAGCATATAACCTGGTAAGGATCAAGGCGGGCGATGAGTGGAAGACCGCGTTTAACACCAGGACCGGTCATTATGAATCCTTGGTTATGCCCTTTGGGTTGTGCAATGCGCCCGCAGTCTTTCAGGAATTCATCAACGATGTTTTCCGTGACCTGTTGCAGCAGTGTGTGGTGGTCTATTTGGATGACATCTTGGTATACTCTGAATCCATGGAGGCCCACATTCTGGATGTCAAGCGAGTGTTGCAACGGTTACGAGAGAACAAGCTGTTCGGTAAGCTTGAGAAATGCGAATTTCACCGATCCCAGGTAACCTTCTTAGGTTACATCATTTCCGCTGAGGGGTTCTCCATGGACCCTGAGAAGGTTTTGGCTGTCTTACAGTGGCCTCAGCCCAGTGGTCTTCGTTCCTTGCAGCGCTTTATGGGCTTCGCCAATTATTATCGGAAGTTCATCAGGGACTTCTCCATGCTGGCCAAGCCTCTCACGGATCTGACCAGGAAGGGCAGTAATTCCCAGGTCTGGCCGCTCGAGGCCATCCGGGCTTTTGAGGCCCTAAAATCCGCCTTTGTGTCGGCCCCGATTCTGTCTCATCCCAACCCTGGGTTGCCCTTTGTCCTCGAGGTGGACGCATCTGAGACGGGAGTAGGCGCCCTTCTGTCTCAGCGTAGAACACCAGAGGGTCCGCTGCTTCCTTGTGGGTTTTACTCCCGGAAACTGTCACCCGCGGAGTGCAACTATCAGATTGGTGACAGGGAGTTATTGGCCATAGTGCAGGCTCTCAAAGAGTGGAGGCACTTGCTCGAGGGTTCCGTGGTTCCGGTTCTCATCCTGACGGACCACAAGAATCTGACCTACCTTTCTGAGGCCAAGAGATTGACACCACGTCAGGCCAGATGGGCTCTGTTCTTGTCACGTTTTAATTACGTGGTCTCCTACCTACCCGGTTCCAAGAACATCAGGGCGGATGCCTTATCACGGCAGTACTCCGAGCTGTCCAGGGAGGAATCTATACCGACTTCGGTCATACCTCCGAATCAGATCCTGGCCGCCATTCGCACCAGCCTGACCTCTCCCCTTGGTGAGCAGATTTTGGCGGCTCAATCTGGTGCTCCCTCTGGGAGACCCAACGGCAGATGTTTTGTGCCTGAGGAGTTGCGCACTCGGTTGTTGCGAACCTACCATAACTCCAAGACCGCGGGGCATCCTGGTAAGAATCAGCTGTCCTGGGCTGTTTCACGTCTGTTCTGGTGGCCTTCCCTACGTTCCGACATCGCCGCATATGTAGCGGCATGCTCCGTTTGTGCCCAGAGTAAGTCCCCTCGGCACCTTCCGTTGGGCCTGCTGCAACCCATAGCCACCGGGGAGCGCCCATGGTCACACCTGGGGATGGATTTCATTGTGGATCTCCCTGCATCCCGAGGCCATACGGTCATTCTCATGATTGTGGATCGGTTTTCCAAAATGTGCCACTGTGTTCCTCTCAAGAAGTTACCCTCTGCACAAGAATTGGCCACAATTTTTGCCTGGGAGGTCTTCCGGTTGCACGGTTTGCCCAAGGAGATAGTGTCGGATCGGGGGAGTCAGTTTGTGTCCAGGTTCTGGCGCGCCTTTTGCTCCCAGTTGGGGATTCATCTCTCCTTCTCCTCGGCCTACCACCCTCAGTCCAATGGGGCCGCAGAACGATCCAATCAGGCCTTGGAGCAATTCCTTCGTTGCTATGTCTCCGATCACCAGGACAATTGGGTTGACCTCCTGCCTTGGGCTGAGTTTGCCAGGAACACGGCGGTGAACTCTTCCTCTGGGACGTCTCCCTTCATGGCCAATTATGGGTTCCAACCTGCCGTGTTACCGGAGGCATTCTCTCCCCAGGATATTCCGGCTGTGGAGGATCACCTTTCCGTCCTACGCGCCTTTTGGGTACAGATCCAGAAGTCCCTTGAGGTCTCTGCGCAGCGCCAGAAACTCCAGGCTGACCGCAGACGAGCGCCTGCTCCTTCCTACCAGGTCGGAGACCGTGTATGGTTGTCCACTCGCAACCTCAACCTTCGAGTGCCCACTCCCAAGCTGGCTCCTCGCTTTGTTGGTCCCTTCCGAGTGCTTCGCAGGGTAAACCCGGTAGCCTATGCCCTTGCGCTTCCTCCTGGCATGCGGATCTCCAACGTGTTTCATGTCTCCCTGTTGAAGCCACTGGTGTGCAATCGCTTCACTTCCTCGGTTCCTCGGCCTCGTCCGGTCCAAGTGGGCAATCATGAGGAGTATGAGGTGAGCAATATCCTGGACTCACGCCTGGTCCGCGGTCGGGTGCAGTTTTTGGTCCACTGGCGTGGTTACGGTCCAGAGGAGCGTTCCTGGGTTCCCTCCGCAGATGTCCATGCTCCTGCCTTGCTCCGAGCCTTCCACGCACGTTTCCCTCAGAAACCGTTTTTTGCACCGCGGAGGAGGGGCCCTTGAGGGGGAGGTACTGTCATGGTATTACCTCTCTCCTGTCTCCTTCGTTTGACATGTGCTGGCGGCCATCTTGGTTTCTGGGACTCTTGTAGCCTCCCACCCTGCGGCTCCTCCTTCCCACTGGGAGGAGCTGGATGCCTGGCTCACATATATAGGAGCTCTGTGGCTTCAGTTCCTTGCTTGGTCCTCCTGTGTTCACATGCTTCTAAGACTGCTGCTGCTTCTGGTTCCGATCCTGGCTTCGTCTGACTTCCCTGCTGGTTCCTGATCCTGGCTTCGTCTGACTTCCCTGCTGGTTCCTGATCCTGGCTTCGTCCGACTACCCTTCTGGTTCCTGACCTCTGGCTTCGCAAGACTCTGTTTAACCATCCGTTTGGACTTTTGCTTTACAGCTTGATTTTCAATAAAGCCTTCTTATTTTCACTTATCTCTTGTTGTACGTCTGGTTCATGGTTCCGTGACAGTATAACCATTGATTTTACTATTGGAATAAATATATTTTATCAGTATCACACGAGGTCGGTGCGCCCTCCGCTCTCTTTCTTCTCTTTCCTATGACATCATTCACACACTATGGTTACCTGCGGTTTTGTTCCCCGCGGTTTTGTGCGGATAGAAAAAATAGAACTGGATGCGTCCAGCTGCGAAATTCCGCAGCTATCGGCACATAACCGCAGGTAACTGCATTGCTGCGTTTGGTATGAATCTTGAGGGGAAACTCCACACCAAATTTCAAATAAAAAAACGGCATGGGTTCCCCCTACAGGAGCATACCAGGCCCTTGGATCTGCTATGGATTTTAAGGAGACACCCCGTACGGCGAAAAAATGGCGTGGGGTTCCTCCCAAAATCCATACCAGACCCATATCCGAGCAGCAGCCCGGCCCGGCCGCATGCCCTCAATATGGGGGAGTAGGTGCTTTGTAGCAGGGGGGCGCCCTGTGGCCCCCCAGCCCAAAGCACCTGTCCCCATGTTGATGAGGACAGGGCCTCTTCCTGACAACCCTGGCTGTTGGTTGTCGGGGTCTGCGGGAGGGAAGCTTATCGGAATCCGGGACCCTCCTTTAAGAAGGGGGCCCCCAGATGCCGGTCCCCCACCCTAGGTGAATGAATAAGGGGTACATCGTACCAGTAGCCATTCACCTGGCGGGATTTTTTTTAAAAAAAAAACACACTACACAGGGTTTTTAAAGTAATTTATTAGTCAGCTCCGGGGCCCCCCCTCTCTTCTTTAGCTCTTTTACGAGGCGGGGGCCTGCTTCTTCGATGTCTTCTGGGGGGGGGTGTGCTGGTCTTCACCACCGTCTGGTTCTCTTCCGCCGGGGGGGGGGGCACTTTCTTCTTTAGCTATTTTACAGCGGCCCCCCTCCCGGCACAAATCTACAGCATAGCAGAAGTAGGGAGATCTTTGCTTTGCAGATCCTCACCAAATCTCATAAGCCTAATGCCGCGTACACACGATCATTTCTCGGCATGAAAAAAAACAACGTTTTTAAAAACGTCATTTAAAATGACCGTGTGTGGGCTACCATCATTTTTCGGCTTCTGAAAAACGACCCAAAAAATATTCGAACATGCTGCATTTTTTAACGTCGTTTTAAAAAAAATCGTTTTTTTGGGTTGTAAAAAATGATCGTGTGTGCTAAAACGACGTTTTAAACCCGCGCATGCTCAGAAGCAATTATGAGACAGGAGCGCTCGTTCTGGTAAAACTACCGTTCATAAAGTGAGGCACGGAGCCAACTGCAAGTCAGCGTAGGGCCGGCATGACAGGGTTAACAGAACCCTGGTAGCTGGGGGGGAGGAGGAGCAGGAGCGGTGGGAGGGGAGATTATATATATCTCCCACCATCCAGTTTCCCGGGCAAGTCAGGCGTGGGGGAGCGAAGTTCCCACCCACCCTCCCTAGTTTTTGAGGTAGAAAAAAATGGACTGATGGTACTTGATAATTTGGTATGTGTTTGGGTGCTGTTTTTGTGTTTGTTTCTTTGCAGGTGAGGATTACATCGTCGTGGCAGTGGCGGGTGTTTTTCGGACTTTGCAGGAGAAGATATTACCCCAAAGATGGACACCAGTACCCAGTGGTGGGATGGTTTCTGAAGGGGTTTCTAGTTCCCAGTCTACTAATGTAGCTGGAAGGTTGGTGAATTGGGGGCACTGCGGTCAACGGTCGTCTTCGAGACAGTTTCGGCTTGAGGCCTATGACCAGAGGTTAGGACACCGCAGTGCCAAATAAAGAGTTACAATGTTACAAAGTTAAAATGTGAACAAGTTTAGTGGTTACTGGGTCCTGCAAAGTCCAACACCATTTAGGAGAGGTATTATCTCAGGAATTTACGTGTTTGTTGTTATGTTATTGGTTATTTATTATTTAAAGAGTATTTAAAATAAAGGAGGCTGCTACGGCCAGTTTTTACTCCAACATTAAGTGGTGGTCTCATTATTTATTAAGGGGTAATGTGGGGGTATTAACTGGAAAAGGGTCTTAGCGGTCAGGGTGTATTCTGGTATACCATAGTCATGGAGTAAGCACATTCATCACGCTGTAACAGACAGAAAAGCGTGAATCGTCTTTTACTAACACGGAATCAGCTAAAGCAGCCCAAAGGCGAATAGAACTTCCCCTTTAGAGTGCCGTTGTACGTGTTGTACGTCACCGCGCTTTGTTCATCATTTTTTTTAAACTATGGTGTTTGGGCAACGTCGTTTTTAATGATGAAGTTGGAAAATCTTCGTTTTTTGGACATGCTGAAAAATTACGTTTTTTTCATGCCGAAAAATTATTGTGTGTACGGGGCATAACAGTCAATGTATTCTCATAGGAGTGACAAGGCAAAAGGCACAAGAATGATACGCAAATCTACTCCCACCCCCATTTAGAGCCTATTCTATCTACCCTGTAAAGGAAAGATCTGTATACAGGTACATTCTGAGGGCATTTCGTCCATTCACATGATTGGGTCCCAGCGCTGGTTTCAATTGAGAGGAAAGATCGGCGACAATGGCTGCAGAGTCTGGGCGATTATGTCACCCATAGGCTTATTACTATGTGGCATCCATTGTTGGCGGTCTCTTCTCTACACTGATTCTGATGCTGAGACCCGATCATGTAATCGTACCGGAGCACTCTCAGAGTATGTAAGTATACAGATCATTCCTTGTACAGGATTAGAATAGGGGTGGGAGTATAGCTTTAAGTATAGTTCGTGGATTGAACTTCCACTTTAACCACAAGGTCCATGTGTCAAGTTGGCCATCATGGGGGAATAGTGACTGGCACTGTTCATCCAAAGTCCTTTTTGATCAGCAGCTGCCCCCACTGTGGACCACTTCTTCTTTTTGTTCTGGGGTATTTGTAGTTTAATTATTAATCCCAGCTCTACTGGGCCAAAACTAGGGATGGAATCTGTAAATTTGCACAGACCTTGCAAGTGTCCAGGGCCCTTATGCAGCATTCTGGGCTGCCTGGCTGCTTAAGTGTGTGCTTTAACTTTTATTATGGCTCCATCAGCAAGTAGCTCGTAGGCTAAAGACAGCCAATCAAATAATTAAGCATGCTTGACTGGTTTACCTGCTGAAGTACAGAACAAAACATATAGCCAACCAAATGTAATCAAATGAATGCACCAACCCAAAAGTACATCTGCTATGGGAGTGAGTGAGTGAGTGAAAAACTTATAGAGCGCAACACTTGCGAACTGAATTGCCTCTGGGTGCTGTTTCCATTCCTTCTGTAAGGAAACCCTTTTCCTCAGAAGAGATGAGTTTTAATCATTCTCCTGAAGGCCAAGTGGTCCGACTCCAGTCAGATGGTGGTTGGTAGTGCATTCCACAGGCGAGGTCCTTGGACAGCAAATCTCCGATCTCCTTTGGATTTGTATCTTGCCTTGGGTATTTCCAGTAGGTTTTGATTTGTTGATCGCAGAATGCGATTTGGGTTATAGGTTTTTATTTTTTCGCATAAATATTGGGGAGCGTTTCCTTGAATACACTTGTGTGTTAGGCAGTGCCTTAAAAGTGATTCTGTCTTTCACTGGTAACCAGTGAAGAGATCTAAGCGAAAAGGAGATCGACTCCCATTGTTTTTTTCCAGTCACTAATCGAGCGGCCATATTTTGAACGACTTGCAGACGAGTGATTTGGTATTTGGGAAGTCCTAAATAAAGGGCATTAGCGTAGTCCAGTCTGGAATTGATGATTGTTCCCACCACGACTGCAATGTCCTTTTTAGGGATAAAGGGGGTAAGTCAGCGTAGTAGGCGCAGCAGATGATGGGATCCGCTGACTACTGACCCTATTTGTGCATCCATCTATCTGTATAAATGTATACTATTTTGATAGCTCACAGGTTTTTACTAAGGCAGGGAGCCCTGCTTCTTGAGCGGAGACAGAAAGGAGCCAGTGACTGAATACAAAATGTCCTCCTGATTGACAACTGCATAACCAGTATGGGTCTTACCATCTTTAGTTAAAAAAAAAAGGAAAAGAAAAGAAAAGGGGGTCCATCTACAAAATGAAAAAGATCTTTCCTGCACAGGCCTTATAGCAGCTGATTACTACATCATCGATTCAACACGTGGCTCTCCTTTGTTTCTGGGTTTCAAAATTGGTACACCTTTTGATTGTTAGATTTGTAGATAACACAAATTCATATTTTGTGAATCTTGTTTTTGACAAATGTTTTGTTTGGGCTCTTTACAAATATTCCTGTACAGAATGTGGGACTAATAATGTTAAATCATGGTCCAAAATAGGGTTGAACTAATACTGGTATTGGTATCAGTGCTGATACTAATTTGAACGAGTATCGGTACTCCTACAAGTGCTCCGATACCAGCAAATGATACCTTCTGGCTCAGTTCTTTCAGCTGTCAGTGGGATTTCTCCGCTAACAGGCGAAATGTAAAGAAAAGAATGCCGGCAATTATTGGTTGTTAAGGAGCAGGGCCGCCGCGACCTTAACAACCAATGACTGTTCATGAGAGCCGGGGTTTGCAGCAGCAATGTCCTCCAACACACCCCCAGGATTCTACTGGCAGGAACTGAAGACCCTGTGGGAGGTGCCATAGAGATACCAGAACCCGTCCAGTGGGCTCCGGGGGTTAAAGTTCGGTGTGGTGAGTGGAAAGTATATGCGGGCGGTGCACAGCCCTGCTGCAGAGAGAGCTAGCTGCATGTGTGGGTTGGGTGCCCTGCGGTGGGAGTCATTGCTCTCCATGCATGTCCTCCTTACCCAACTGCCTGCAGCCATGTACAGCCTATGTGCCCTGAGCCAGCACTGTATTACTGGGGATTAGGACAGGACTCTGCACTCCTCTCTGCCTCTTCAGGAGAAACTTACAACGCTGCCTGTCATTGCAGCTGTGTGAGTCCTACAGGCTCTTCACACACAAACTTTCCCATAGACAAGTGCTGGGCTGTGTGCACAGGGGCAAGAGACATGGAACAATCACAGGTTGTGCAATCACAACACACTTCTAGGAGCTTTCTGGAGCAGCAGATCAGATATGATGTCAGTCTTTAATTGTCCCTGACAGATAGGGGCTGTCATTTGCAGACCTTCACCGAAGATGTTCCTTTCACTTTGGGTTATGCAGTGCCCTGCATAACCCAAAGTGCCCTGCATAACCCACTGCGGACATGCTACGCCACTGTCCGCAGTGGCGTAGCATGGGTTGTCAGGGCATGAAATTTGCGCCCCCTAACCCGTGGATTTTTTAGCACTCCCTTCCACTAGTACAGTAATACTGACCAACCTGATTCCTACACCGACCTACCTGATCACTATACTAACCTACCTGATTCCTACACTGACCACTAAACTGACCTATCTGATTGCTATACTGACCACTACACTGACCTACCTGATTCCTACACTGACCACTAAACTGACCTATCTGATTGCTATACTGACCACTACACTGACCTACCTGATTCCTATACTGACCACTATAGGAGAGGTAACTGTCAGCGCAGTTACAAAGTACATGTATAGGTAGGGGTATGGTGATTAGTCCATTAGAAATAATAGTAACAGGCAGTTCAATGGTTAAAAATGCAGGTGATTTGGCTGTTCAATGGCGGCTGCTGTCCTCAGAGAGCTGACTCTGTGGTAAACAAAAGAGGGGTAGAGAAAGGAAGCGCCACCTAAGTGCAGTATTTAAGAGGTTCTTTTAACCACTTCCCGACCTCCTCATGTACATTTACGTCGGCAGACGTGGGTGGGGGGTCCGATCGGGACCCCCCCCTGGTACATGCGGAGGTCGGGTCCGCTCGGGGAGCGATCCGGGATGACGGCGCGGCTATTTATTTATAGCCGCTCCGTCGCGATCGCTCCCCGGAGCTGAAGAACGGGGAGAGCCGTGTGTAAACACGGCTTCCCCGTGCTTCACTGTGTCGGCGCATCGATCGCGTCATTCCCTTTATAGGGAAGACACGATCGATGACGTCATTCCTACAGCCACACCCCCCTACACTAGTAAACACACACAAAGTAAACCCTAACTCCTACAGCGCCCCCTGTGGTTAACTCCCAAACTGCAACTGTCATTTTCACAATAAAGAATGCAATTTAAATGCATTTTTTGCTGTGAAAATGACAATTGTCCCAAAAATGTGTCAAAATTGTCCGAAGTGTCCGCCATAATGTCGCAGTCACGAAAAAAATCGCTGATCGCCGCCATTAGTAGTAAAAAAAATAAAAAAAATAAAAATGCAAAAAAACTATCCCCTATTTTGTAAACGCTATAAATTTTGCGCAAACCAACCGATAAACGATTATTGCGATTTTTTTTTACCAAAAATAGGTAGAAGAATACGTATCGGCCTAAACTGAGGAAAAAAAACATTTTTATATATGTTTTTGGGGGATATTTATTACAGCAAAAAGTAAAAAATATAGCATTTTTTTCAAAATTGTCGCTCTATTTTTGTTTATAGCGCAAAAAATAAAAACCGCAGAGGTGATCAAATACCACCAAAAGAAAGCTCTATTTGTGGGGAAAAAAGGACGCCAATTTTGTTTGGGAGCCACGTCGCACGACCGCGCAATTGTCTGTTAAAGCGACGCAGTCCCGAACTGTAAAAACCCCTTGGGTCTTTAGGCAGCAATATGGTCCGGGGCTTAAGTGGTTAATGACACATTGTACAAAACACACTTACAAGAAGGTAAGGAAAGAAGGCTCATCTGTAACATCCTGTAGTCCTCATCCCGGATCCATGGGCTGCTTAGAAGTGAAGAAAGCAGAATGTGTGGAGTCTTCAGCCTAGTCAAAAGTCTAGGAGTCACGTTTGACACCTTCATGACAATGGACGCACAAATAGGGTCAGTAGTCAGCGGGGCCCACCATTTGATGCGCCTACTACGCAGACTTATTCCATTTATCCCCAAAGAAGACGTAGCAGTCGTGGTGGGAACAATCGTGAATTCCAGACTGGACTATGCAAATGCCCTTTACCTCGGGCTCCCCAAGTACCAAATCGCTCGTCTTCAAGTCGTACAGAATACGGCCGCAAGACTTGTGACTGGGAAAAAATCTTGGGAATCAATCTCACCTTCACTGAGATCCCTTCACTGGTTGCCAGTGAAAGACAGAATTGTATTCAAAGCACTCTGTCTGACACATAAGTGCATCCATGGGAAGGCTCCTAGATATCTATGCGACAAGATCAAACCGCACAATTGCAACCGCATTCTGCGTTCCACCGACCAAAAATTGGTCATGGTTCCTAAAACCAAATACAAATCTAAAGGAGAAAGAAGGTTTGCTTTCCAGGGCCCCAGGCTTTGGAATGCTTTACCAACCAGCATTCGGTTGGAGCAAAACCACCTGTCTTTCAGAAGGCAGATCAAGACCCTGCTTTTCTGATGGCATGAGACACAAACAACCAGCGCCCAGAGGCGATTCAGTTCGCATGTGCCGCGCTATATAAATTTTTCATTCATTCATCAGGGCCCCATCAGGAATTATGGGGCCCCTTACACAGCTGCCGCCTGAAATTGAGAAGCGGGGAGGCTGCCACGAATTGAGAAGCGGGGGGGGGGGGGGCTTTACAAAGAAATAAAGAAAAATATATATAAAAAAGGGGGGTAGCCATCCGGGGGCCCTGGGGGCCTCTGTCTGGACCCTTTAATAAAAAGAAAAAAATATATATAAAAAATATATATTTAAATGTATTTATTTTTAAAAAGGGGGGTTGCCATCTGGGGCCCTGGGGACCTTTAATAAAATACATTATATATATATATATAAGGGCCCAGAGGTCCCGGATGGCAACCCCCCCTTTTTTTGTAATTAATTTTTCTAAAAAAAAAATGTGTGTGTGTGTGTGTGTATATATATATATATATATATATATATACATATATACACACACACATTTTTTTTTTTTGAAAAATTTATTACAAAAAAAGGGGGGGTTGCCATCCGGGACCTCTGGGCCCTTTAATAAAAAATTAATAAAAAAAAAAGGGGGTTTGCCACATGGGGCCATGGGGACCTCTGAGCCCTTTAATAAAATATATATATATATATATATATATATATATATATATATATATATATATATATATATATATATATATATATATATATATAAAAAATAATATAAAAAATAAATAAAAATAAATTATAAAAAAAAGGGGGGTTGCCCTCTGGGCCCTTTAATAATAATAATAATAATAATAATAATATAATATATATAAAAAATAAAAGAAATAAAAAAAAAATATAAAAAAAAATATTTTTTTTTTATAAAAAAAGGGGGGGGGGGTTGTCATCCAGGGCCCTGGGGATCTCCGGGCCCCTGGGGACCTCCAGACCCCTAAAAAAAATGGCCCTTTAATAAAAAATCACAATAAAAAAAATTAGCTACCTAGCGGCAAAAGTGACACTAATACAGCGATCAGAAAAATGATCGCTTAGTGACACTGGCAATAGGGGGTGAAAGGGTTAACTAGGGCAGTGATCAAGGGGTTAAAACTTTATTAGGGGGGTACTGGGCTACCCTGAACCTAACACTAACTGCCTGTCACACTAACTGTCACACTGACACTAAATGCAGTGATCAGTACGAATATGATCACTGCATTCAGTGACACTGTGACAGGGGGGTGGGGGGGGGTGATATGAAGGGGTTAATGTGCCTATGTGTACAAGTGTCAGTGTAGTGTTGGTGCGACTTACTGTGACGTCTTATCTCCTCTAGGCGGTTTGAAAATACCGCCGACAGGAGAGCTGCATCACTTCCTCTGCCAGTGTTTACATTTTACAGGCAGAGGAAGTGACACGGCGGGACACGACGGGATTGGCCGAGAGCGATCACGAGGGGGCGGACAGAAACGAACAGCCGCCCTCTCAAGACGGATCGTTCCCCGAGGTAAGCCGCCCGCCGGAGGGGGTCCCGATCGGACCCCCGACCCGCTAGAAGGCAGGGACGTATATATACGCTCATCTGCCTGTACGTACCATTCTGTGGACGTAAATAGGCGTGCGGCGGGCGTTAAGTGGTTAAAGGGGGTTGCCATCCGGGCCCCTGGGGACCTGCGGGCCCCTTACAGGTTTACTGCCTGTACCCCCTTGATGGCGGCCCTGCTAGACATTACCCAATCAGGAAGTTTCAAGCCAGCCATAGAGGCACTAAAAGACAAGGCATGCAGAGCCTACTATGCCATCAGGAGACTGCTGTACCACCTAAAACCACCCGTGAGAGTCTGGCTCAGAATATTTGATAGCGTCGTCGCCCCAATCCTTCTTTATGGCAGTGAAGTTTGGGGTCCTGTCACCTACCCAGACCAATCCAAATGGGACCCCAGCCCAACAGAAATATTCCATCTGGAATTCTGCAAGCACCTCCTCCAAGTCCATCGGAGCACCTCCAACAGTGCTTGCCGGTCCGAGTTGGGCAGATTTCCCTTACTTCTCGCAGTACAGAAGAGGGCGCTATCATACTGGGACCACCTACAAAACAGCAGTCCCAACTCCTACCACCATAAAGCCTTACTGGACAGTAAGAACCAGTCCAAGCCTTGTGGCCTGCAACAACTCATCAACACCTTGTCTATCCCAAACTCTCAACAATTCGGCCTGACAAAATCTCAAATAAAAACCATAATGGATAACTCCAAAGAAAAACACGTGGGAGAATGGAGATACGAAATAAAAAACTCCAAAAAACAATTTACCAGTCACTGCAGAGAGACTACAAACTGGCCCCGTACCTGGAGGTGCTACAAGACCCCAAAGACAGACAGACAATGAGCCTGTACAGACTGAGTGCCCACAGCCTGGAAATGGAATTAGGACGGCACAGACAGACCTACAAGCCCAGGGAGAGGAGACTGTGCCAGCAATGTGACCAGGGGGTCCCTGAGGATGAGGAACACTTCCTGTTACATTGCCCCAAGTACTCATCAGTGAGGGACACTCACTTCCAGAGACTCTCCACTCTCATCCCGGACTTCAATTCTACAGGAGAGAAGAGGAAACTCCAAATTCTACTGGGAGAAGAGGAGCCAATGGTGAAGAGAGCTGCCCAATATGTGACAGCATGTCACAGACTGAGAGGGACATGAGAAACTGAGGACTTTCACAGACTTATGTCCATTCCCCTTTATATTACCCCCCTTCCCCTTTTCCTATACAAACTCAACTGCTTTGGCAATGTATTTGGTCCTGCCAATAAAGATTATTTGAATTGAATTGAGAGAGGAATATAGAGAGGAGTATAGCGAGAGAGAGAGAGAGAGAGAGAGAGAGAGGTATAGAGAGAGAGAGAGGAGGATAGCGAGAGAGAGGTATACAGAGAGGAGTATAGCGAGAGAGAGAGGTATACAGGGAGAATAGCGAGAGAGAGGAGGATAGCGAGAGAGAGAGTGGAGGATAGCGAGAGAGAGAGAGGAGGATAGCGAGAGAGAGAGGAGGATAGCGAGAGAGAGAGGAGGATAGCGAGAGAGAGAGGAGGATAGCAAGAGAGAGAGAGAGGAGGATAGCGAGAGAGAGAGGGGAGGATAGCGAGAGAGAGGAGAATAGCGAGAGAGAGAGAGAGAGAGAGAGGAGGATAGCGAGAGAGAGCGAGCGGAGGATAGTGAGAAAGAGGAGGATAGAGCGAGAGAGAGAGAGAGAGAGAGAGAGAGAGAGAGGAGGATAGCGAGAGAGAGAGAGAGAGAGGAGTATAGCGAGAGAGAGAGGAGTATAGCGAGAGAGAGGAGAATAGCAAGAGAGAGAGGAGGATAGCGAGAGAGAGAGGTATACAGAGAGGAGTATAGCGCGAGAGGGAGAGAGAGAGGAATACAGAGAGGAGTATAGAGAGAGAGAGAGAATACAGAGAGGAGTATAGCGAGAGAGAGAGCGAGGTATACAGAGAAGAGTATAGCGAGAGAGAAAGAGGAGTATAGCGAGAGAGAGAGAGATATACAGAGAGGAGTATAGCGAGAGAGAGGTATACAGAGAGGAGTATAGCGCGAGAGAGAGAGTAGTATAGCGAGAGAGAGGATAGCGAGAGAGAGAGAGAGAGGTATACAGAGAGGAGTATAGCGAGAGAAAGCAGGATAGCGAGAGAGAAAGAGAGAGAGGAAGATAGCGAGAGAGGAGGATAGAGAGAGATAGAGAGGAGGATAGCAAGAGAGAGAGAGAGGAGGATAGAGAGAGATAGAGAGGAGGATAGCAAGAGAGAGAGAGGAGGATAGAGAGAGATAGAGAGGAGGATAGCAAGAGAGAGAGAGGAGGATAGCGCGAGAGAGAGAGAGAGAGAGAGAGAGAAGTATAGCGAAAGAGAGAGAGAGAGAGAGAGAGGTATACAGAGAGGAGTATAGCGAGAGAAAGAGGAGGATAGCGAGAGAGAGAGAGAGAGAGGAGGATAGAGAGAGAGAGAGAGAGAGAGAGAGAGAGAAGAGGAGCCAATGGCGAAGATAGCTGCCCAATATGTGACAGCGTGCCACAGACTGAGAGGGACATGAGAAACTGAGGACTTTCACAGACTTATGTCCATTCCCCAAGTCGCATGACTGCGCAATTGTCAGTTAAAGCGACGCAGTGCCGGAAGCTGAAATTTCACCTGGGCAGGAGGGGGGTATATTTGCCCAGTAAGCAAGTGGTTAAACAACACCTATGGCGATATTTAGGGGTAAATGTTTGTCGCTATTCCACGAGCGGGCGCAATTTTAAAGCGTGACATGTTGGGTATCAATTTACTCTGCGGCTTCACAGCCTGGTTCCCTACTGCGCATTTATGAGTCGCGCTGCGTGTCCTTACTGGTCCCTGGTGTTTTCTGGGACCTGTGTGTCTCTCAGAAGACAGCATGGGGGGGGGGGGCCGGACATGGCGTAGATCGCCAGGCGGAATCTGCGGCGATCTATGCCCAGAAGTGGGCGCAAATACCTGTTTTAAACAGGTATCTGCTCCCCCCCCCCCCCGAAAGGTTCCAAATGTGACACCGGAGGGGGGAAAAAACGGAAAAGCAGAAGTTCAATATTTGGGTGGAACTTCGCTTTAAGTGGCAAAGTGCACTGTTTTCAGTATCAAATTATGTTTATTGAGCTCATATCAAATGTATACAGTGGGGATCGAAAGTTTGGGCACCCCAGGTAAAAAATTGTATTAATGTGCATAACGAAGCCAAGGAAAGATGGAAAAATCTCCAAAAGGCATCAAATTACAGATTAGACATTCTTATAATATGTTAAAAAAAAGTTAGATTTTATTTCCATCATTTACTCTTTTAAAATGACAGAAAACTAAAAAATGGCGTCTGCAAAAGTTTGGGCACCCTATAGTTTTTCTACCTTTATTTTGCAGAATCCAGTGCCGTCACATGACTTCAATTCTACTTCCTTCTGAGACAAAAATCAGCCAGTGGGTGTGGTTACTGAAAGCTAGTGACATCACTTCCTGGGAGGGACATTGTTCTGTGTAGCCAGTGGGTGTATACAGGATGGAAAGCACTGATCAGTGTTCTCTCATTGAAAATCCTAATTCATGAGAAAATAAAAAGTCCCATCCACACAGGAGGGGGATGGGAGGTGCAGTGCACATATACAGTATAGCTGTAAACAGGAGCAGGGAGCTGGACACGGGGGTGGGGGGGATGTTTATACGACTTTTGATGTGACTTTCATCCAGAGAGTAAAATTGGATCAAAGCTGCACTCAGAGTTGCACCAAAGTCACACTCCAAAGTCGCACTATAGCCTTAGGCTACGTTTCCACTAGTGTGGATCCAAAGCTGTGCGATTTAGAGTGTAACTTTGAGTGCAACTTTGATCCAAGTTTACACTCTCTGGATGAAATTTGCATCAAAGCATTGCAGGTACCTTTTCAAAGTCGTATAGATGGGAACGTTTGCCATTAAAGGAGTTGTAAATAAATAAAAAAAATTGCTGAAATGACTGTTTACAGGGTATAGAGACATAATAGTTAACTGATTCCTTTTAAAAACGATTAAAAATAGATAAAAATCAATCATATAATGTACCTGTAGTTTCTAGTTTCGTTTTTGCATGTTGTTTCCTGCTTCTCTGCTGTACAGCGCCACAGAGCCAATACAGGGCAGTGATGGTTTGGAAAACGAAACTGATTGGTGCTGAGGGGTTTTATACACACAGTAATCACACCTCCTTGATTAGTGACCACAGAGAGAAAGCTCCCAACACTGTGGTTATCAGGAAACACACAACCAGGAAGTGTGGAGATCAGAGAAGAATTACAGCTACTTGAGAGCAAAAACAAACAATGAGGACATGAAAACAGCACTGCATTAAGGTAAAGGAAGCTATTAAGATAAAAAAAAAATCCTTTACAAACCCTTTAAAATCAATGGGCTGTGACTTGTCATGCGACTTAATGTGTCCAAAGTCGCATGACAATTCATACTGATGGAAATGTAGCCTTAAACTCATTACTCAAATGTAAGCTCCATCAGCTGGGTGTGTGCCACATCATGCACAGTACCACACCATGCATGCAGTGCCAACACACCATGCACACAGTGCCAATGACACCATGCACACAGTGGTTGTACACTGTAGAAAATCTTCAGCATGTTGCATTATAATCTAACAAACAGAACATACTTCTAAAGCCTGAGCTTTAGAGGAGGGATGGGGGTGGGGCTGGGCAGGTCTAGGCATGTCTGTCTAAAGGAGAGGAGGGATGGGGGTGGGGGCGTGTATCAGAGAAGGACAACATTTTCAGGAAGTGAGAGGCCCCCATGCAGAAGTCAGAAATAAGGAAGTAAGGTTGTCCCTGAAGAACAGGAAGAAGCCGATTGTCTGGATTTGATTAGATTTTCTGATGCCTTGTGTATACGACCGGGTTTTCCGACCGGAAAACTGCGAGGAGAGCTTTTGGCCGGGAATCCCTGCCGTGTGTATGCTCCCCAAAATCCGTAAAAAAAAAAAGAACCAGCTCTTTTTTTTCCCGTCGGGATTCCCGGCTGACTTTTTCCTGTCGGAAATCCCGAGCGTGTGTACGAGGCATTAGCGACACAAACTGCTATACAGAAAATGAATAGTGTCAAAGATAAAGATATTTTACATATAACGAATAGAAAATTTAAAATTTTTGACTGGACTTACCACTTTAAAGGATAAGTTCACCTTTTAAAAAAGATTGCATAATTTTGTGCAGGTAAAAAAATGTGCATTTACCATTTTCTTTTTTTAGGAGCCTGCAATGCATTGCACCAGCAGATTGGGGTTCAGTGCAGGACTCCTGCAGACTGTTCGTGTAAGCTGTCTGTCCATCCGTCTGGCGGATCGGATTGGATGAAAACTGACTCTACGGTCTGTCTTCATCCAACCCTCCATAGGGGAGAGCGGCGCTCTGACAGGTCAGTCCCTGCAAAGTGTGCAGAGACAGACCTGTCATCTGCCTGCACAGTGGGGATCGACAGAGTGATCCCCGCTGAGCAAAGCGGTGCCCGTACATGCACACGTACGTGTGAAAGGGCCCTGACTACAGACCACATCTACACCCTGCACAGCCTCATCAAGAACCATGTCCACCACACAAAACATGGGAAGATATTCGCCTGCTTTGTGGACTTTAAGAAGGCATTTGATTCAGTGTGGCACCCAGGCCTGTTCCTCAAACTATCGGAGAGTGGAATAGGAGGGAAAATATACAACGTCATCAAGAGTTCATACACCGAGAACAGCTGCAGCGTAAAGGTGAATGGGAAAAGAACTGAACACTTCGGGCAGGCCCGAGGAATCAGACAGGGCTGCAGCCTTAGGCTGCATTCACACCTTGGCATATTTACGCCCGACGCCCGTGCCGCTGGAGGGGTGATTTAACATTGATGTCTATGGAGATGGTTCACATCTCCACGCCGAACTCCGAAACGCTGTACGCCTGAAGCTCAAAACAAGTCCTGGACCCTTTTTTTCAGGCGGCTTTCGGCGTTCAGCGTAGACAACAATGTTAAATGTTTTGTTAAAAAAAAATACGCCGCAATTTGTCGCGGCAAAATATGCCGCGTTATAGTGTGAATGCAGCCTAAGTCCAACCCTCTTCAACATCTACATCAATGAACTGGCTGCAGCTCTAGAATCCTCCCCAGCACCAGGACTGACTCTACACGACACTGAGGTGAAGTTCCTGCTGTATGCGGATGACCTCCTACTTCTGTCACCAACAGAGAAAGGCCTACAAGACAGCCTGGAAGTGCTGGAGAAATACAGTGCCACATGGGCACTACCAATCAACTCGAGCAAAACAAAAACCATGGTGTTCCAAAAGAAAAATACAACACAAACAAAAAGCCCTTCCTTTACAATAAACAACTGCACTGTGGATGAAACTAACAGCTACACATACCTCGGCCTAGACATCCGCTTACGAGCCTGCTCTCACCCAGACCTGGCAGTCAGAGGCTAGGCAGATGCTAGGCAGACGCTACACAAGAAACAGCTCCCTGGAACCAGGAACCAGCACCTCTCTCTCCTCGAGGACTCCTCTTTCTTCCGCAGGTAAGACCCTGCCTCTCAGGGCCTGACATCCTGGGGAATCACTGACGGCCGTCCTTATCAGGGCAGCCGTCACACAGACCCCACACTGCGGCTCTCTGCACTATCTTTCGCCGGCATCACCGCCCGCACGGCCACCCTCGTTTGTGGTGGTCCCAAGTCACCCCCCCTGGGTGAATTTTCGGCGCTTTTTGGCGTTCCTTCACGTCCGCGCCAGCCTGCTCCTTTTCGCGGCCGCCGCACCTTAGGAAAGTCCGCGGCTTCAGCCGCGGCCTACCGGCGCGCCGTTCGTTTCTCCTTGCACTAACTTCCAAAAGCACAGATCGCTCTGGATTTCCACCCCCACACCCCCAGAGGTCCCCTGTTCAGCAACCTCATCGGTAAATTATTGTTTTTACCAAGCTGACAGCCCCCCCCCCAGCCTGGGTCCTGTGCTTTGCCTGGCGGCCATTTTTTGGTACACCCCAGCAGCAGTGACACCCAGCATCCCCCCCCCCTTTTCCCCTCCATAGCCGTCAGTCTTTTGATCCAGGGTTTTGATCCGATCGCCTTCAGGGATCAGGAAGGAATTTTTTTCCCTGCCGCAGCACATTGGCCAGCTTGCCCAGGGTTTTTTTGCCTTCCTCTGGACCAAACATAATTCCCCTTGAGCAAGGATTCTGCGAATCCTCTCTCACCCAACACCCGCACTCCCGCCCACGGTGACTGGCAACAATGGTTAAATTGCGATACTCTGCAGAAACCATTTGGGGTCTGAGACAATTCGCAACTATATTACCTGCCGTCACCACAATAGCCTTAAAATCAGATCAACTCTTGAGATTCGATCATCGATCGATCATCAAAAATTTCAACCATCCAACACAGCTCAAGCACATATCATGTGCGTTGCTTAACACTAGATCGGCAGTTAAACACCGATCAGAAATCCATGATTTCTTACTACAAAACGATCTAGACTGCCTCTTTATTACAGAAAGTTGGCTGTCGGACGATTGCAACACCATTCTCGGAGAACTGGTACCAGCAAATTACCGCATCTTAACGGAAAATAGAATAGGGCAAAGAGGAGGAGGCCTGGCGGTGATTCATAAGTCTCAGATTGCAATCACTAAACCGGTCCTTCAAAATCCTCTACCTTTTATGGAAACCCTTACGCTTCAACTTCAAGCTCACTCTCAGGAGACCGTTCACATTCTCCTCTGCTATAGGCCCCCTGGGCCTTAATCGCAGTTGCTTCCAGCATTAACGGAGTTTATATCCACTTACGCCCTTAACAGCAATCATCTTTTGCTGCTCGGGGATTTCAATCTGTGGGCCAACTCCTCACAGGATCCCATCGCGGAGGCCTGCATCGACCACCTGGAAGGGATAGGACTTCAGCAACTCATATGCGGACCCACGCATGCTTCAGGTCACACACTCGACCTAATTTTCAGACAAAATCTGAAAATAAACATTGTGGGCAATGAACCTTTGCCATGGACAGACCACCATGCAATTAGCTTCATAATTCCCAGAATTCCACTAGCTATGAAGGTTCCCAAGCCGGTCACAATACACTGGGCTAGATCTCAGAAAAGGCTCCACTCGGAACTTTTCAGATCCACCCTGGGAAACCGAATTGAGGGTATTCCTCCTCAGCTAGCAGCTTCAGATACACTGGATGCCATAAATACAGCTCTGCTACAGTCAGCCGACTTAGCAGCACCAAAGCGCAAAGTCCGCGGCCGGGCAAAAAAGTCCAGCTGGTTCAATAACCAGCTGTCGCTTCTGAAGCAAGAGCGCAGAAGGGCGGAAGCCGCCTGGAAAAGAAGTCCTTCAGATGACCGCCTCAACTTCTACAAAGCAGTAACAACACGATATCACAAGGAAATTTTCAAAGCCAAAAAACTTCACTTTTCCATGGTGATTAACAGCGCAATGAATCGCCCACGCGAACTCTTCAGAATGGTCACCAAGACCATGAATCCAGGATGTCTTGAAGTCCCCACTTCAGACTCCCAAGAGTTCTGCAATGAACTATCGGATTTCTTCATCAACAAAATTGAAAAAATTCGGGTAAGTATTCGGCAAAACAATACTCCACTCAGTCCCCTCTTCAATCAAAACACCGACAGAAAGCCTCTACAATCAACTAAGTTCACTTTGGAACCCATCTCCATCGATACCACCAAAAAATTAATTGGTGCGTTGAGGAACAGCACTGCACCCAACGACATCATTCCCACCAAGCTACTGAAGGAATGTGCCGACATCCTGGCGCCTCCAATCACACAGCTTATAAATCAGTCATTTAAGGAAGGCATAGTGCCTTCCCTGCTGAAAGAGGGCACAATCCTGCCGATCTTGAAAAAAACTAATTTGGATCCTATGGACCCAACTCACCGCCGTCCCATAACAGGCCTAAATGCTCTGTCCAAGATAATGGAGAAAGTGGTGGTAAATCAGCTGCAACAGCATCTGGATACCCACAACCTACTTGATCCATTTCAGTCCGGGTTCCGCCCCGGACACGGGACAGAAACGGCTTTACTGAAAATATGGGACGATGCGCTCGAGGCCGCAGACGAAGGAGAATCTTGTCTCCTGGTTCTACTGGACCTAAGCGCAGCCTTCGACACAGTAGACCATAAATTGCTACTGAGACGACTCACAGAAGTCGCCGGAGTCACAGAAGACGCCTTACCATGGTTCTCCTCTTTTCTCGGAAACCGATCACAAACAGTGAAACTGGGATCTTTCACGTCAGAAAAACGCACGGTGCCATGTGGGGTCCCCCAAGGATCCCCCCTTTCACCAGTGCTGTTTAATATCTATCTTCGTCCTCTCTTTGATATTATCAGTAGCCAAGAACTACTTTATCACTCTTATGCAGACGACACGCAATTGTATTTTCGCATCTGCCACAAAAAGGATCATCATCTCAGATTAGAGAAATGTCTCTCTTCAATAGAAAACTGGATGACTAAGAGTTATCTCAAACTCAATAGCGCTAAAACAGAACTGTTTATCTTCGATGCCAGTCGGAAGAGACTACCAGTAACAAACTGGACACCATCGCCCATTCTGGGACAAATCATCGCCCCTAGCTCCAAAGTCAAAAGTCTAGGAGTCACGTTTGACACCTTCATGACAATGGACGCACAAATAGGGTCAGTAGTCAGCGGGGCCCACCATTTGATGCGCCTACTACGCAGACTTATTCCATTTATCCCCAAAGAAGACGTAGCAGTCGTGGTGGGAACAATCGTGAATTCCAGACTGGACTATGCAAATGCCCTTTACCTCGGGCTCCCCAAGTACCAAATCGCTCGTCTTCAAGTCGTACAGAATACGGCCGCAAGACTTGTGACTGGGAAAAAATCTTGGGAATCAATCTCACCTTCACTGAGATCCCTTCACTGGTTGCCAGTGAAAGACAGAATTGTATTCAAAGCACTCTGTCTGACACATAAGTGCATCCATGGGAAGGCTCCTAGATATCTATGCGACAAGATCAAACCGCACAATTGCAACCGCATTCTGCGTTCCACCGACCAAAAATTGGTCATGGTTCCTAAAACCAAATACAAATCTAAAGGAGAAAGAAGGTTTGCTTTCCAGGGCCCCAGGCTTTGGAATGCTTTACCAACCAGCATTCGGTTGGAGCAAAACCACCTGTCTTTCAGAAGGCAGATCAAGACCCTGCTTTTCTGATGGCATGAGACACAAACAACCAGCGCCCAGAGGCGATTCAGTTCGCATGTGCCGCGCTATATAAATTTTTCATTCATTCATCAGGGCCCCATCAGGAATTATGGGGCCCCTTACACAGCTGCCGCCTGAAATTGAGAAGCGGGGAGGCTGCCACGAATTGAGAAGCGGGGGGGGGGGGGGGCTTTACAAAGAAATAAAGAAAAATATATATAAAAAAGGGGGGTAGCCATCCGGGGGCCCTGGGGGCCTCTGTCTGGACCCTTTAATAAAAAGAAAAAAATATATATAAAAAATATATATTTAAATGTATTTATTTTTAAAAAGGGGGGGTTGCCATCTGGGGCCCTGGGGACCTTTAATAAAATACATTATATATATATATAAGGGCCCAGAGGTCCCGGATGGCAACCCCCCCTTTTTTTGTAATTAATTTTTCTAAAAAAAAAATGTGTGTGTGTGTGTGTGTGTGTGTGTGTGTATATATATATATATATATATATATATACATATATACACACACACATTTTTTTTTTTTGAAAAATTTATTACAAAAAAAGGGGGGGTGCCATCCGGGACCTCTGGGCCCTTTAATAAAAAATTAATAAAAAAAAAAGGGGGTTTGCCACATGGGGCCATGGGGACCTCTGAGCCCTTTAATAAAATATATATATATATATATATATATATATATATATATATATATATATATATATATATATATATATATATAAAAAATAATATAAAAAATAAATAAAAATAAATTATAAAAAAAAGGGGGGTTGCCCTCTGGGCCCTTTAATAATAATAATAATAATAATAATAATATAATATATATAAAAAATAAAAGAAATAAAAAAAAAATATAAAAAAAAATATTTTTTTTTTATAAAAAAAGGGGGGGGGGGTTGTCATCCAGGGCCCTGGGGATCTCCGGGCCCCTGGGGACCTCCAGACCCCTAAAAAAAATGGCCCTTTAATAAAAAATCACAATAAAAAAAATTAGCTACCTAGCGGCAAAAGTGACACTAATACAGCGATCAGAAAAATGATCGCTTAGTGACACTGGCAATAGGGGGTGAAAGGGTTAACTAGGGCAGTGATCAAGGGGTTAAAACTTTATTAGGGGGGTACTGGGCTACCCTGAACCTAACACTAACTGCCTGTCACACTAACTGTCACACTGACACTAAATGCAGTGATCAGTACGAATATGATCACTGCATTCAGTGACACTGTGACAGGGGGGTGGGGGGGGGGTGATATGAAGGGGTTAATGTGCCTATGTGTACAAGTGTCAGTGTAGTGTTGGTGCGACTTACTGTGACGTCTTATCTCCTCTAGGCGGTTTGAAAATACCGCCGACAGGAGAGCTGCATCACTTCCTCTGCCAGTGTTTACATTTTACAGGCAGAGGAAGTGACACGGCGGGACACGACGGGATTGGCCGAGAGCGATCACGAGGGGGCGGACAGAAACGAACAGCCGCCCTCTCAAGACGGATCGTTCCCCGAGGTAAGCCGCCCGCCGGAGGGGGTCCCGATCGGACCCCCGACCCGCTAGAAGGCAGGGACGTATATATACGCTCATCTGCCTGTACGTACCATTCTGTGGACGTAAATAGGCGTGCGGCGGGCGTTAAGTGGTTAAAGGGGGTTGCCATCCGGGCCCCTGGGGACCTGCGGGCCCCTTACAGGTTTACTGCCTGTACCCCCTTGATGGCGGCCCTGCTAGACATTACCCAATCAGGAAGTTTCAAGCCAGCCATAGAGGCACTAAAAGACAAGGCATGCAGAGCCTACTATGCCATCAGGAGACTGCTGTACCACCTAAAACCACCCGTGAGAGTCTGGCTCAGAATATTTGATAGCGTCGTCGCCCCAATCCTTCTTTATGGCAGTGAAGTTTGGGGTCCTGTCACCTACCCAGACCAATCCAAATGGGACCCCAGCCCAACAGAAATATTCCATCTGGAATTCTGCAAGCACCTCCTCCAAGTCCATCGGAGCACCTCCAACAGTGCTTGCCGGTCCGAGTTGGGCAGATTTCCCTTACTTCTCGCAGTACAGAAGAGGGCGCTATCATACTGGGACCACCTACAAAACAGCAGTCCCAACTCCTACCACCATAAAGCCTTACTGGACAGTAAGAACCAGTCCAAGCCTTGTGGCCTGCAACAACTCATCAACACCTTGTCTATCCCAAACTCTCAACAATTCGGCCTGACAAAATCTCAAATAAAAACCATAATGGATAACTCCAAAGAAAAACACGTGGGAGAATGGAGATACGAAATAAAAAACTCCAAAAAACAATTTACCAGTCACTGCAGAGAGACTACAAACTGGCCCCGTACCTGGAGGTGCTACAAGACCCCAAAGACAGACAGACAATGAGCCTGTACAGACTGAGTGCCCACAGCCTGGAAATGGAATTAGGACGGCACAGACAGACCTACAAGCCCAGGGAGAGGAGACTGTGCCAGCAATGTGACCAGGGGGTCCCTGAGGATGAGGAACACTTCCTGTTACATTGCCCCAAGTACTCATCAGTGAGGGACACTCACTTCCAGAGACTCTCCACTCTCATCCCGGACTTCAATTCTACAGGAGAGAAGAGGAAACTCCAAATTCTACTGGGAGAAGAGGAGCCAATGGTGAAGAGAGCTGCCCAATATGTGACAGCATGTCACAGACTGAGAGGGACATGAGAAACTGAGGACTTTCACAGACTTATGTCCATTCCCCTTTATATTACCCCCCTTCCCCTTTTCCTATACAAACTCAACTGCTTTGGCAATGTATTTGGTCCTGCCAATAAAGATTATTTGAATTGAATTGAGAGAGGAATATAGAGAGGAGTATAGCGAGAGAGAGAGAGAGAGAGAGAGAGAGAGGTATAGAGAGAGAGAGAGGAGGATAGCGAGAGAGAGGTATACAGAGAGGAGTATAGCGAGAGAGAGAGGTATACAGGGAGAATAGCGAGAGAGAGGAGGATAGCGAGAGAGAGAGTGGAGGATAGCGAGAGAGAGAGAGGAGGATAGCGAGAGAGAGAGGAGGATAGCGAGAGAGAGAGGAGGATAGCGAGAGAGAGAGGAGGATAGCAAGAGAGAGAGAGAGGAGGATAGCGAGAGAGAGAGGGGAGGATAGCGAGAGAGAGGAGAATAGCGAGAGAGAGAGAGAGAGAGAGAGGAGGATAGCGAGAGCGAGCGGAGGATAGTGAGAAAGAGGAGGATAGAGCGAGAGAGAGAGAGAGAGAGAGAGAGAGAGAGGAGGATAGCGAGAGAGAGAGAGAGAGAGGAGTATAGCGAGAGAGAGAGGAGTATAGCGAGAGAGAGGAGAATAGCAAGAGAGAGAGGAGGATAGCGAGAGAGAGAGGTATACAGAGAGGAGTATAGCGCGAGAGGGAGAGAGAGAGGAATACAGAGAGGAGTATAGAGAGAGAGAGAGAATACAGAGAGGAGTATAGCGAGAGAGAGAGCGAGGTATACAGAGAAGAGTATAGCGAGAGAGAAAGAGGAGTATAGCGAGAGAGAGAGAGATATACAGAGAGGAGTATAGCGAGAGAGAGGTATACAGAGAGGAGTATAGCGCGAGAGAGAGAGTAGTATAGCGAGAGAGAGGATAGCGAGAGAGAGAGAGAGAGGTATACAGAGAGGAGTATAGCGAGAGAAAGCAGGATAGCGAGAGAGAAAGAGAGAGAGGAAGATAGCGAGAGAGGAGGATAGAGAGAGATAGAGAGGAGGATAGCAAGAGAGAGAGAGAGGAGGATAGAGAGAGATAGAGAGGAGGATAGCAAGAGAGAGAGAGGAGGATAGAGAGAGATAGAGAGGAGGATAGCAAGAGAGAGAGAGGAGGATAGCGCGAGAGAGAGAGAGAGAGAGAGAGAGAGAAGTATAGCGAAAGAGAGAGAGAGAGAGAGAGAGGTATACAGAGAGGAGTATAGCGAGAGAAAGAGGAGGATAGCGAGAGAGAGAGAGAGAGAGGAGGAGAGAGAGAGAGAGAGAGAGAGAGAGAGAGAGAAGAGGAGCCAATGGCGAAGATAGCTGCCCAATATGTGACAGCGTGCCACAGACTGAGAGGGACATGAGAAACTGAGGACTTTCACAGACTTATGTCCATTCCCCTTTATATTACCCCCCTTCCCCTTTTCCTATGCAAACTCAACTGCTTTGGCAATGCTAAAATGTATTTGGTCCTGCCAATAAAGATTATTTGAATTTGAGAGAGAGAGAGAGAGAGAGGAGGATAGCGAGAGAGAGAGAGAGAGAGAGAGAGAGAGAGAGAGGAGGATAGCTAGAGAGAGGAGGATAGCGAGAGAGAGAGAGAGAGAGAGGAGTATAGCGAGAGAGAGGAGTATAGCGAGAGAGAGGAGTATAGCGAGAGAGAGGAGTATAGCGAGAGAGAGAGAGAGAGAGGTATACAGAGAGGAGTATAGCACGAGAGAGAGAGGAATACAGAGAGGAGTATA
Source organism: Rana temporaria (assembly GCF_905171775.1). Taxonomy (NCBI): domain Eukaryota; kingdom Metazoa; phylum Chordata; class Amphibia; order Anura; family Ranidae; genus Rana; species Rana temporaria. The sequence continues at coordinate 108,521,558 of NC_053490.1, read as the reverse complement.
GCGAGAGAGAGAAAGAGAGAGAGAGGTATACAGAGAGGAGTATAGCGCGAGAGGGAGAGAGAGAGGAATACAGAGGAGGAGTATAGCGAGAGAAAGAAAGAGAGAGAGAGGTATACAGAGAGGAGTATAGCGCAAGAGGGAGAGAGAGGAATACAGAGAGGAGTATAGCGAGAGAGAGAGAGAGAGAGAATACAGAGAGGAGTATAGCGAGAGAGAGAGAGAGAGAGAGGTATACAGAGAAGAGTATAGCGAGAGAGAGAGGAGTATAGCAAAAGAGAGAGGTATACAGAGAGGAGTATAGCGAGAGAGAGGTATACAGAGAGGAGTATAGCGAGAGAGAGAGAGGAGTATAGCGAGAGAGAGAGAGAGAGAGAGAGAGAGAGGTATACAGAGAGGAGGATAGCGAGAGAGAAAGAGAGAGAGAGAGGAGGATAGCGAAAGAGAGGAGGATAGAGATGGAGAGAGAGAGAGAGAGGAGGATAGCGCGAGAGAGAGAGAGAGAAGTAGAGAGAGAGAGGAGAATAGCGAAAGAGAGAGAGAGAGAGAGGTATACAGAGAGGAGTATAGCGAGAGAAAGAGGAGGATATAGAGAGAGGAGTATAGCGAGAGAGAGAGAGGTATACAGAGAGGAGTATAGCGAGGGAAAGAGGAGGATAGCGAGAGAGGAGGATAGCGAGAGAGAGAGGAGGATAGACTTATGTCCATTCCCCTTTATATTACCCCCCTTCCCCTTTTCCTATGCAAACTCAACTGCTTTGGCAATGCTAACATGTATTTGGTCCTGCCAATAAAGATTATTTGAATTTGAGAGAGAGAGAGAGAGAGAGAGAGAGAGGGGAGGATAGCGAGAGAGAGAGAGGAGAATAGCGAGAGAGAGAGAGGAGTATAGCGAGATAGAGAGGAGTATAGCGAGAGAGAGAGAGGTATACAGAGAGGAGTATAGCGCGAGAGGGAGAGAGAGAGGAATACAGAGAGGAGTATAGCGAGAGAGAGAAAGAGAGAGAGAGGTATACAGAGAGGAGTATAGCGAGAGAGAGAAAGAGAGAGAGAGGTATACAGAGAGGAGTATAGCGCGAGAGGGAGAGAGAGGAATACAGAGAGGAGTATAGCGAGAGAGAGAGGAGTATAGCGAGAGAGAGAGAGGTATACAGAGAGGAGTATAGCGAGAGAGAGGATAGCGAGAGAGAGAGAGGTATACAGAGAGGAGTATAGCGAGAGAGAGAGGAGGATAGCGAGAGAGAAGGAGAGAGAGAGGAGGATAGCGAGAGAGAGAGAGAGAGAGAGAGAGAGAGAGAGAGAGAGAGAGAGAGGAGTATAGCGAGAGAGAGGAGAATAGCGAGAGAGAGAGGAGTATAGCAAAAGAGAGAGAGAGAGAGAGAGAGAGAGAGGTATACAGAGAGGAGTATAGCGAGAGAAAGAGGAGGATAGCGAGAGAGAGAAAGAGGAGTATAGCGAGAGAGAGAGAGAGAGAGAGAGAGAGAGGAGTATAGCAAGAGAGAGAGAGAGAGAGGTATACAGAGAGGAGTATAGCGAGAGAAAGAGGAGGATAGCGAGAGAGGAGGATAGCGAGAGAGAGAGAGGAGGATAGAGAGAGAGGGAAGTATAGCGAGAGAGAGAGGTATACAGAGAGGAGGATAGCGAGAGAGAGAGGATGATAGCGAGAGAGAGGAGGATAGAGTAGAGAGAGAGAGAGGAGGATAGCAAGAGAGAGGAGGATAGCGCGAGAGAGAGAGAGAGGAGTATAGCGAGAGAGAGAGGAGAATAGCGAGAGAGAGAGGAGTATAGCAAAAGAGAGAGAGAGAGAGAGAGAGGAGTATAGCAAGAGAAAGAGGAGGATAGCGAGAGAGAGAGAAAGAGGAGTATAGCGAGAGAGAGAGGAGTATAGCAAGAGAGAGAGAGAGGTATACAGAGAGGAGTATAGCGAGAGAAAGAGGAGGATAGCGAGAGAGGAGGATAGCGAGAGAGAGAGAGAGGAGGATAGAGAGAGAGAGAAGTATAGCGAGAGAGAGAGAGAGAGAGAGGGGTATACAGAGAGGAGGATAGCGAGAGAGAGAGAGGAGGATAGAGAGAGAGAGAGGAGGATAGCGAGAGAGAGAGAGAGAGAGGAGTATAGCGAGAGAGAGAGAGGAGAATAGCGAGAGAGGAGTATAGCGAGAGAGAGAGAGAGGTATACAGAGAGGAGTATAGCGCGAGAGGGAGAGAGAGAGGAATACAGAGAGGAGTATAGCGAGAGAGAGAAAGAGAGAGAGAGGTATACAGAGAGGAGTATAGCGAGAGAGAGAGAGAATACAGAGAGGAGTATAGCGAGAGAGAGATAGAGAGGAGGATAGCGAGAGAGAGAGGTATACAGAGAGGAGTATAGCGAGAGAGAGAGGGGAGTATAGCGAGAGAGAGGATAGCGAGAGAGAGAGAGAGAGAGAGAGGAGGATAGAGAGAGAGAGAGAGAGAGAGAGGAGGATAGAAAGAGAGAGAGAGAGAGGAGGATAGAGAGAGAGAGAGAGGAGGATAGCAAGAGAGAGGAGGATAGAGAGAGAGAGAGAGGGAGAGGAGACTGTGCCAGCAATGTAACCAGGGGGTCCCAGAGGATGAGGAACACTTCCTGTTACATTGCCCCAAGTACTCGTCAGTGAGGGACACTCACTTCCAGAGACTCTCCGCTCTCATCCCGGACTTCAATTCTACAGGAGAGAAGAGGAAACTCCAAATTCTACTGGGAGAAGAGGAGCCAATGGTGAAGAGAGCTGCCCAATATGTGACAGCATGTCACAGACTGAGAGGGACATGAGAAACTGAGGACTTTCACAGACTTATGTCCATTCCCCTTTATATTACCCCCTTCCCCTTTTCCTTGCTTTGGCAATGCTAATATGTATTTGGTCCTGCCAATAAAGCTTATTTGAATTTGAATTTGAGAGAGAGAGGAGGATAGCAAGAGAGAGGAGGATAGAGAGAGAGAGAGAGAGAGAGAGAGAGAGAGAGAGAGGAGGATAACAAGAGAGAGAGAGGAGGATAGTGAGAGAGAGAGAGAGGAGAATACAAAGAGAGAGGAGTATAGCGAGAGAGAGAGAGAGAGAGGTATACAGAGAGGAGTATAGCGCGAGAGGGAGAGAGAGAGGAATACAGAGAGGAGTATAGCGAGAGAGAGAAAGAGAGAGAGAGGTATACAGAGAGGAGTATAGCGAGAGAGAGAGAGAGAATACAGAGAGGAGTATAGCGAGAGAGAGATAGAGAGGAGGATAGCGAGAGAGAGAGGTATACAGAGAGGAGTATAGCGAGAGAGAGAGAGGGGAGTATAGCGAGAGAGAGGATAGCGAGAGAGAGAGGTATACAGAGAGGAGTATAGCGAGAGAGAGAGAGAGAGGAGGATAGAGAGAGAGAGAGAGAGAGAGAGAGAGAGGAGGATAGCAAGAGAGAGGAGGATAGAAAGAGAGAGAGAGAGAGAGAGAGAGAGAGAGGAGGATAGAGAGAGAGAGAGAGGAGGATAGCAAGAGAGAGGAGGATAGAAAGAGAGAGAGAGGAGGATAGAGAGAGAGAGAGAGAGGAGGATAGCAAGAGAGAGGAGGATAGAGAGAGAGAGAGAGGGAGAGGAGACTGTGCCAGCAATGTGACCTGGGGGTCCCAGAGGATGAGGAACACTTCCTGTTACATTGCCCCAAGTACTCATCAGTGAGGGACACTCACTTCCAGAGACTCTCCGCTCTCATCCCGGACTTCAATTCTACAGGAGAGAAGAGGAAACTCCAAATTCTACTGGGAGAAGAGGAGCCAATGGTGAAGAGAGCTGCCCAATATGTGACAGCATGTCACAGACTGAGAGGGACATGAGAAACTGAGGACTTTCACAGACTTATGTCCATTCCCCTTTATATTACCCCCCTTCCCCTTTATATTACCCCCTTCCCCTTTTCCTTGCTTTGGCAATGCTAATATGTATTTGGTCCTGCCAATAAAGCTTATTTGAATTTGAATTTGAGAGAGAGAGGAGGATAGCAAGAGAGAGGAGGATAGAGAGAGAGAGGAGGATAACAAGAGAGAGAGAGGAGGATAGTGAGAGAGAGAGAGAGAGAGGAGAATACAAAGAGAGAGGAGTATAGCGAAAGAGAGAGAGGTATACAGAGAGGAGTATAGCGAGAGAAAGAGGAGGATAGCGAGAGAGGAGGATAGCGAGAGAGAGGAGGATAGCGCGAGAGAGAGAGGAGGATAGCGAGAGAGAGGAGATAGCGAGTAGGGGTGCAACGGATCGTGCCCGATCCGCGATCCGAACGGGTCGACCTGTTGGATCGGCACAGTATGCGATCCGCGGAATGCACCGGCGCTGCAGCCTTAAGAAAGACCGCGGCTTCGACCTAGCTCCGGAGCGGTCGGCCATCTTGGTACACTCGGCGGCGGTGCGCGCTCGTGGATCTTTTCTATTCTGCAAGAGCGCGCTGACTCTGCATGCAACCTGAGTACAGTGAGACGGACCGAGTACATCAGTACAGTGAGTTGGCTAATGGCTATTACAGGGGAAAAATGGCTATACACACAGTGTTACTGTTTACTAGTGTGGGGGCAATGTTGGCTATGACTATTATTACAGTGGCAAAAATGGCAATTACAGTGTTACTGTTTTACTAGTGTGGGGGCAATGTTGGCTATGGCTATTAATAATAGCCATAGCCAACATTGCCCCCACACTAGTAAAACAGTAACACTGTAATTGTCATTTTTCCCACTGTAATAGTCCCAAAAATGTGTCAAAATTGTCCAATGTGTCCGCCATAATGTCGCGGTCACGAAAAAATAAATCGCTGATCGCCGCCATTGGTAGTAAAAAAAAATAATAAAAATGTAAAAAAAGACAAAACTTTTGTTTGCCTTGTGTTTTTTTTTTTTTTTTTACTGATCCGAAAATGATCCGATCCGTGACTCCTGATCCGATGATCGATCCGATCCGTGTGTTTTTTGATCCGTTGCACCCCTAATAGCGAGAGATAAGTATATGCCTTTAAACGCACTGCAAACACACTAAAATGCATGTAAATGCAGATGCAGAAATGCACAGTGAACACAGGGATTGTGGTGTAAACAAGCCTTAAATCATGAAGAAAACAGTTAAAAAAAAAAAAAAAAACATGCAGGAGGCTCCGCCCACCTAAGTATATTCTAGTGTTCTGAAAAAAGAAAGTTCCAGGCCCTGCACAGTGACATCACAAAGCTAACCCCCACAGAGCCTTTATATTCCAGACGCATAGGGCTCAGCCTCAGATAACACAGAGCGTTGAGGAGTGTGGATGTGTTGTTATTTGTCTCTGACAAAACAAGCGAAAATGAACAAGTTATTGTCATTATTTCTTATTGTGTTGGCCATGCCAATTGCAATGATCAACGGATTACCGATTCCATCAAAAGGTTAGGACTCTATTATATATTTGTAGTTTTCATTGGAATAAAGAAGAGTACACATTATACACATTGCACTTTCATATTCGGAGCTTTGCTTTACTCATGTGACTTAAATCTTCCTGGATTCATTTGAAATCAAACTGTCACTTTGTAAAACATGAACCTTCCCCTCCCCCGAAGTGTCAGTTATTTATGAAAATGACAAAGACCCTGAAAGCTTTGTGAAGTGAGCCCAATACACTGCAGTGTAGTAGATAATAGAAGCCATAGAGATCCATCCTATATACAGGACATGGGAATCCCAGTGTACATCACATGGAGGGAGGAGATTACAGCTTCTTTACAATTACTTACATATGGTCACAACACCCGTGTGAGAAGGCTGTGCTGGAAGCAACTTCATCACCCTAGAAATGGCATTCAGGGAACGGTTACTAGACATACAATAACCCGCCCCTCACCTAAGTCACGCCTATATCCACCCCATACCCGCCTCTCATCTCCACCCCCTACATACCTTCTAGCACCGCCCCCTTTTGAGAATAGGGAACCAAGTATGATTCGTAAGGAGGTCTGGCTGCAGAGTGGAGCTCCACCGATGACAGGAAACATATGGCCTCCACTCCAATTTTTTTTATTACTGAACTTCATTGGGAATCTCTGCAGCTGAAGCGCCATAGGAAACATGTGTCCTCCACCTTTTTTTAAATGAACTTTAATGTAACAAAACAACAAATAGACAACACTACAGGAAGTGGAGCCTGGGATTTGCAGAAACACAAGATATTTTTGGGAGGTTTTGTACTTCCTGTTAAAGTGCTGTCCTTCAGTTAAAGCGGAGTTCCACCCAAAATTGGAACTTCCGATTATCCCACTCCTCACCCCCTTACATGCCACATTTGGCATGTAATTTTTTTTGGGGGGGGTGGGGGCTTTAGGAGGAGTGGGACTTAGGGTTGCCACCTCATCCCTTTAAAACAGAACACATATTAATTACACAGGTTCTGTGGCTAATTAAGGTGGTAATTAGGACTCATTTGGTGCCTTACCTGCATTCAATTAGCCTCAGAACCTGTGTAATTCATATGTGTTCTGTTTTAAAGGGATGAGGTGGCAACCCTAGTGGGACTTCCTGTCCCACTTCCTCCTCCCGCTGAGAGGCTGGTTAGGCGATTAAGCTTAAATGCCTACAACAGCCCCCCCCTGTAGGCGATCGCCTAGGACACGTCACAGGTCCTAGGTGATCTCCTGTCCAATCAGACGGCGCCGGGCCATGCCGCGCGCACATGCGCAGTGCCGCTTGCGCATGTGCAGTGGGTGCATGGCCGTGAAGCCGAAAGCTGTCACGGCCGGGTGGCCCACAGTTGAAATGAAAACGCCGGCCGGGGAGGGGGGGAGAGGAGCGGAGCCCCGGCCGACGCGTCGATGGAACGCTGGAGCAGGTAAGTGTATTTTTATTAAAAGCCAGCAGCTACACTTTTTGTAGCTGCTGACTTTTAATAAACATAAAAATTGGCTGGAACACCCCTTTAACTTTGTAAACTGTATTGGTTTGTAAACAGCGATTGTTTAACCACTTCAGTCCCGGAAGGATTCCCCTCCCCCTTAATGACCAGAGCATTTTTTTGCGATACGGCACTGACAATTGCCAATCGTGTGACGCTGTACACAAAACACAAATTTATGTTCTTTTTTACCCACAAATAGATTATTTAGGTGGTATTTGATCACCTCTGCAGTTTTTATTTTTTGCGCTATAAAACACAAAAAGAGCGACAATTTAAAAAAAGAAAAAATAAATAAATTGTTTTTACATTCTGCAATAATAAATACCCCAACCCCCCCCCCCCCCCCAAAATATATATATATATATATATATATATATATATATATATATAATGAATTTATTCATCAGTTTAGGACAATATATATCCCTGTACATATTTTTGGTTAAAAAAACAAAAAACTCACAATAGGCGTATATTAAGTGGTTTGCACAAAAGTTATGGCATCTACAAACACTGGGATAGATTTTAGGGATTTTTATTTATTTTTTATTGTTTTTACTGGTTTGTGATTTTTAGCGCGGACAAATCTGACCCCAAATAACACTTTTTGGGGACCAGTGACATTATTACATTGATCAGTGCTATAAAAATGCACTAATCAATGTAAAAATGACACTGGCAGGGAAGGGGTTAACTGTGTTCCCTGGGTGGCTGCCTGGGACATGACAGATATCACTGTTCCCGATCACAATAGACAGTTCCCAATATCTAGCAAGAGAGACAGTCCCATATATACAGCAAGAGAGACAGTCCCAATATCCAGGCAGCATTATAAGACATCCCCATATCCTGACAGCGGCATTACTAGACAGTCAAGCAGCCCCTATATTCATCCAGCAACAACACTGACAGTTTTAAATAATTACCAAAATCAATGTACAGTCTTCCTCAGGCAGTGAGCAGTCAGAAGTTTCAGGACAGGACACCACACTGCAGCTCTTCCTCACACTCACAGGAACATCCACTCTACTACAGGGAGAGGCAGAGTGCAGCTGATATTGCTCCACTCTCTTAAAGGGGTTATAAAATAAAATAAAAAATCCCCCCTAAATAGCTTCCTTTACCTTAGTGCAGTCCTCCTTCACTTACCTCATCCTTCCATTTTGCTTTTAAATGTACTTATTTCTTCTGAGAAATGCTCACTTCCTGTTCTTCTGTCTGTAACTCACCACAGTAATGCAAGGCTTTCTTCATGGTGTGCAGAAAGCCTCTTGAGGGGGGAGGGGGCGAGTAGGCAAGTCAGGACACTCTCTACTTTGCAGATAGAGAAAGGAGCTGTGTGCTAGTGGGCATCCGGACACTCCTGCTCGCCCTTTCCCCCCTCAAGATGCTTTCTGCACACCAAGAAGAAAACCTTGCATATGGTGGTGAGTTACAGACAGAAGAACAGGAAGTGAGCATTTCTCAGAAGAAAAAAGGACATTTAAAAGCAAAATCGAAGGATGAGGTAAGTGAAGGAGGACTGCACTAAGGTAAAGAAAGCTATTTAGGGAAAAAAAACATTCCTTTACAACCCCTTTAAGGCTGCTGCCGGTACTATAGGAGCTGTGTCGGCTTATGTGGCCGCCAGCTGACTCTGCGGGCTGAGAGCTGCTTAAAACAAGCTATATATTAAAAAAAAAACTCTGCTCCCTGTCAGAAGTACCAGAACTCAGTTCTGGCACACACACACAAAATAACTGAATATAATATAATAGGATTGTACTTATCTTTCTTAGATAATATAAAATTAATATTTGTATTTATTTTCTCTTCTGTGATTATAGATCCGAATGAACGTTATAGATATGTTGTGTATGAGCCGTCAGGCAAGGAGTACAAGATTGAGATATTTCTACCTGAGCCAATAGTTGAAGATACCAAAGCTGATGAGAAGGATTTACCTGCGGAGTCCAACCTCACACCTGAGGAGCACAAAGTAGACGTGCTATATGCACCTGAAGAATCCAATCTCACAGCCGAGGAACACAAAGCAGACGTGCTATATGCACCTGAAGAGTCCGAGCTTGCCCCCGAGGAACACAAAGCGGACGTGCTATATGCACCTGAAGAGTCCGAGCTTGCACCCGAGGAACATATAGCGGACGCGCTATATGCACCTGAAGAGTCCGAGCTTGCACCCGAGGAACACAAAGCGGACGTGCTATATGCACCTGAAGAGTCCGAGCTTGCACCCAAGGAACATATAGCGGACACGCTATATGCACCTGAAGAGTCCGAGCTTGCACCCGAGGAACACAAAGCGGACGTGCTATATGCACCTGATGAAACCAATCTCACAGCTGAGGAACACAAAGCAGATGTGCTATATGCACCTGAAGAGTCCGAGCTTGCCCCCGAGGAACACAAAGCGGACGTGCTATATGCACCTGAAGAGTCCGAGCTTGCACCCGAGGAACATATAGCGGACGTGCTATATGCACCTGAAGAGTCCGAGCTTGCACCCGAGGAACACAAAGCGGACGTGCTATATGCACCTGAAGAGTCCGAGCTTGCACCCGAGGAACACAAAGCGGACGTGCTATATGCACCTGAAGAGTCCGAGCTTGCACCCAAGGAACATATAGCGGACGCGCTATATGCACCTGAAGAGTCCGAGCTTGCACCCGAGGAACATATAGCGGACGCGCTATATGCACCTGAAGAGTACGAGCTTGCACCCGAGGAACACAAAGCGGACGTGCTATATGCACCTGAAGAGTCCGAGCTTGCCCCCGAGGAACACAAAGCGGACGTGCTATATGCACCTGAAGAGTCCGAGCTTGCACCCGAGGAACACATAGCGGACGCGCTATATGCACCTGAAGAGTCCGAGCTTGCACCCGAGGAACACAAAGCGGACGTGCTATATGCACCTGAAGAGACCGAGCTTGCACCCAAGGAACATATAGCGGACACGCTATATGCACCTGAAGAGTCCGAGCTTGCACCCGAGGAACACAAAGCGGACGTGCTATATGCACCTGAAGAATCCAATCTCACAGCTGAGGAACACAAAGCAGATGTGCTATATGCACCTGAAGAGTCCGAGCTTGCCCCCGAGGAACACAAAGCGGACGTGCTATATGCACCTGAAGAGTCCGAGCTTGCACCCGAGGAACATATAGCGGACGTGCTATATGCACCTGAAGAGTCCGAGCTTGCACCCGGGGAACACAAAGCGGACGTGCTATATGCACCTGAAGAGTCCGAGCTTGCCCCCGAGGAACACAAAGCGGACGTGCTATATGCACCTGAAGAGTCCGAGCTTGCACCCGAGGAACATATAGCGGACGTGCTATATGCACCTGAAGAGTCCGAGCTTGCACCCGAGGAACACAAAGCGGACGTGCTATATGCACCTGAAAAGTCCGAGCTTGCACCCGAGGAACACAAAGCGGACGTGCTATATGCACCTGAAGAGTCCGAGCTTGCACCCGAGGAACATATAGCGGACGCGCTATATGCACCTGAAGAGTCCGAGCTTGCACCCGAGGAACATATAGCGGACGCGCTATATGCACCTGAAGAGTACGAGCTTGCACCCGAGGAACACAAAGCGGACGTGCTATATGCACCTGAAGAGTCCAAGCTTGCCCCCGAGGAACACAAAGCGGACGTGCTATATGCACCTGAAGAGTCCGAGCTTGCACCCGAGGAACACATAGCGGACGCGCTATATGCACCTGAAGAGTCCGAGCTTGCACCCGAGGAACACAAAGCGGACGTGCTATATGCACCTGAAGAGTCCGAGCTTGCACCCAAGGAACATATAGCGGACGCGCTATATGCACCTGAAGAGTCCGAGCTTGCACCCGAGGAACACAAAGCGGACGTGCTATATGCACCTGAAGAATCCAATCTCACAGCTGAGGAACACAAAGCAGATGTGCTATATGCACCTGAAGAGTCCGAGCTTGCCCCCGAGGAACACAAAGCGGACGTGCTATATGCACCTGAAGAGTCCGAGCTTGCACCCGAGGAACATATAGCGGACGTGCTATATGCACCTGAAGAGTCCGAGCTTGCACCCGAGGAACACAAAGCGGACGTGCTATATGCACCTGAAGAGTCCGAGCTTGCACCCGAGGAACACAAAGCGGACGTGCTATATGCACCTGAAGAGTCCGAGCTTGCACCTGAGGAACATATAGCGGACGCGCTATATGCACCTGAAGAGTCCGAGCTTGCACCCGAGGAACACAAAGCGGACGTGCTATATGCACCTGAAGAGTCCGAGCTTGCACCCGAGGAACACAAAGCGGACGTGCTATATGCACCTGAAGAATCCAATCTCACAGCTGAGGAACACAAAGCAGATGTGCTATATGCACCTGAAGAGTCCGAGCTTGCCCCCGAGGAACACAAAGCGGACGTGCTATATGCACCTGAAGAGTCCGAGCTTGCACCCGAGGAACATATAGCGGACGTGCTATATGCACCTGAAGAGTCCGAGCTTGCACCCGAGGAACACAAAGCGGACGTGCTATATGCACCTGAAGAGTCCGAGCTTGCACCCGAGGAACACAAAGCGGACGTGCTATATGCACCTGAAGAGTCCGAGCTTGCACCCGAGGAACATATAGCGGACGCGCTATATGCACCTGAAGAGTCCGAGCTTGCACCCGAGGAACCCAAAGCGGACGTGCTATATGCACCTGAAGAGTCCGAGCTTGCACCCGAGGAACACAAAGCGGACGTGCTATATGCACCTGAAGAGTCCGAGCTTGCACCCGAGGAACATATAGCGGACGCGCTATATGCACCTGAAGAGTCCCAGCTTGCACCCGAGGAACACAAAGCGGACGTGCTATTTGCACCTGAAGAGTCTGAGCTTGCACCCGAGGAACACAAAGCGGACGTGCTATATGCACCTAAAGAGTCCGAGCTTGCACCCGAGGAACAAATAGCGGACGCGCTATATGCACCTGAAGAGTCCGAGCTTGCACCCGAGGAACACAAAGCGGACGTGCTATATGCACCTGAAGAGTCCGAGCTTGCACCCGAGGAACACAAAGCGGACGTGCTATATGCACCTGAAGAGTCCGAGCTTGCACCCGAGGAACATATTGCGGACGCGCTATATGCACCTGAAGAATCCGAGCTTGCACCAGAGGAACACAAAGCGGACGCGCTATTTGCACCTGAAGAGTCCGAGCTTGCCCCCGAGGAACACAAAGCGGACGTGCTATTTGCACCTGAAGAGTCCAAGCTTGCACCCGAGGAACACAAAGCAGACGTGCTATTTGCACCTGAAGAGTCCGAGCTTGCACCCGAGGAACACATAGCGGACGCGCTATATGTACCTGAAGAGTCCGAGCTTGCACCCGAGGAACACAAAGCGGACGTGCTATATGCACCTGAAGAGTCTGAGTTCACAGGTGGATGGCGACAGACGGCAGTTGAGGAGGATTTAGCTACAGAGTCCAATCTGTCAGCTGAAGATACCAAAGCAGATGATACAAGTGTACCTGCGGAGTCCAAGCACACAGGTGAAGATACCAAAGCAGATGAGATGGTTGTACCTGCGGAGTCCAGGCTCACAGGTGAAGATACGAAGGCAGATGAGATGGATGTACCTGCGGAGTCCAAGCTTGCAGGTGAAGAAACAAAGGCAGATGTGACGTCTAAGCCCCCAGACACCCAGGATACAGGTAAGAGAATATAACGTGATCATTTGAAGTCAGTGCTCTAACCAATTACTTAAATTTTGTCTGATTCTTGCTTTAATGGCCACAATTCAAGACACGGGTGGGTCTGCAAGCATCACCCATCCCTACAAAAGTCTGTTTAAAATTCAGGGGGTAAATTATCGGGCAAACAGTGACTGCATCCTATCAGATGTAATCATTGTTTGGCAGCACCAGCAGCCATGGCTGCCTGAATATAATAGAGATCCCTTCATCCATGCTGCTATTAGGGAAGACTTACACAGTGGGCAGGAACACTATTTGAGGGGTTTGAAAACTTGGGTGACTTCTGGGGAATTGAATTCCATGCACATTCTGTCTGTCTCATAAATCCCCGGGGGCCAGGCCAAAACGGCAGCAGGAGGTGGAACACAGAGTACCCTCCGTTCTTATGCTTGGCTGTGCACCGACCAGCTGCCGAGTCCATAATTTTATAGATGCTTGCACAGTCTTTTATTTTTTGGTAGTTCTAGGGGACTTCCATACACCCCTCTGGTGCTGTCCCTGCATGGATGTATATTTTATAAATGTCCAATAGTAAAAGCACTTATGGAATTTGGGGTTCTAAAAAAGAAGGGCCATTATCAGTTCTAAGCAAATACACATTCTTTGTCATGAAGTAAAACGCCTGTGTGAGAAGGAAGTAACCATCCCCTGACTCAGGAGCCACACACCTATGTCAAGTCATTGCCTCAGTGAATAGGTTCTGGCCCACTGCCCCAGAACTAGCATGCAGCACATGAGCCAGGGAATATCTACTTCAAGCCAACAAGGCTTTCTCTCAGGCCCCATACACACGACCGAGTTTCTCGGCAGAATTCAGCCAGAAACTCGATCGGAGCTGGATTCTGCCGAGAAACTCGGTCGTGTGTACACTTTTCAGCAAGGAAGCCGACGAGGAACTCGTCGGGGCGAATAGAGAACATGTTCTCTATTTCCTCGTTGTTCAATGAGGAAAGTCAGCCCGCCGAGATCTCGGTGGCTTCCACACTGAACTCGACGAGGAACTCGATGTGTTTGGCACGTCGAGTTCCTCGGACGTGTGTACGGGGCCTCACTTATTTTATCACAGCCACAACGGCCAGAACGGTGCAAGGCAGGCTGGAATCTGATTGCCCGCTGTGGGGAAATAATAGCCGTTCTTATGCTGACAATTATCTAGAAAACCCAAAGGACTTCTAAACTCTAATCAAATTTTTAATGTATAAATAACATTCATGATTTTGTATCCTTGTAGATAATGTACCTGAGAAATGTATATCTTTGTTTCTTTTCTGTTATTCTAGGACTAGATTTGCTGGGTAGAGACTATCAGTATATTCCAGCCCTGGGAAAAGACAATGAATATCTGGCCATTTTGCCAGGTGGTCAGAGGATGCTGGATGAACCCGAAGGCCAAGATTCCTCAGAAGATGTCCGGGCTTGGTATCACACCAAGGTGCAAGGTAAGTGAAATGTTCTGAAATAAGAATGGGCTTAATGCAGCTAGTGTAATATTAATTATGATTTAAAGCACAGCTCCAGCCAAAACTTTTATTTTTTTAGTTAATATGGTGTGGGGAGGAGTTGGGAAGATTTCTTCTTACATCCTGTGTGCTCTCCAGAACACAAAGGGAGGTAATCTCCCCAAGTGAGGAGACATAACGTTTGTTCGCAATTTCCCCACCTGGAGTTCCACATGATTAATTTTACCCAGCTATGTTATCCCGATACATTGAGGCCCCGTACACACGGCCGAGGAACTCGACGTGCTTGGCACGTCGAGTTCCTCGTCGAGTTCTGGGATGAAGCCGCCGAGGAGCTCGGCGGGACGCCTTCTCCCATAGAACAACGAGAAAATAGAGAACATGTTCTCTATTTTCTCGTCGAGCTCCTCGGCGGCTCCATCGAGCCAAAACTGTACAGACGACAGAGTTTCTCGGCAGAATCCGGGTTTTGACCGAGTTTCTCGGTGAATTCTGCCGAGAAACTCTGTCGTGTGTACGGGGCCTTAGAAGTTCTTACATGTGCTCTTATCATTGACAATAACGCTTTATTTCCTTCTTTTTGTTGAAGTCCCTATTTGGCTCCTGGCTATCATGACGGTGATACTCAGTGGATTTATTTTCATGTTGGTCGTCATCTGCATCTGCAAAGCAAAGAATCAGTAAGTATCCACAATTTATACAATTGAAAATATTTGTATTTATTTTTCTGTTTGGCCAGTACTTCAAGACATGTGCCGGTGACAACCTGTGCTATTAAAAATGGGTCACTGATCCTGTACTTCGAGGCATGTGTTGGTGACTACCTGTGGTATGACATGGGCCACTGATCCTGTACTTCCAGGCATGTGTCGGTGACTACCTGTGGTATGACATGGGCCACTGATCCTGTACTTCCAGGCATGTTTTGGTGACTACCTGTGGTATGACATGGGCCACTGATCCAGTACTTCCAGGCATGTGTTGGTGACTACCTGTGCTATGACATGGGCCACTGATCCAGTACTTCTAGGTCTGTGCCAGTGACAACCTGTCATACCACAGATCTCTAATCCAGAACATTCATGCCTGTTTTGGTGTCATACCATGTGGGCCCCTGATACAGTGTTTCTAGGCTTATCCTGCTGTTTACCTCTGACTGTATTTGTTGCCCATTTTTTCTATTGTCCACTATAAACTAAACTTTTTCTTCTTTTTGCAGGTGGAAACAAAAATCAAGATTAAATGAAACAGACCAACTGACAAGCGTTGTTGTAAAATAAAACAATAGATTTTACAAGGAAAGGAAGTTTTTTACCAAGCCAACAAATGAGGAAATGGAACTATATCTTCGAGGACGTGATTCAGGAATTGGAAAGAGAAGGGAGTGAGATGGGTGGGGTGGGTGAGAAGGGAGGGGTGGGTGCAGAGTGCAGAGGGTGAGGTGGGTGTGATGGGTGCAGAGTGCAGAGGGTGAGGTGGGTTCAGAGGGTGAGATGGGTGGGGTGGGTGCAGAGGGTGAGAAGGGAGGGGTGGGTGCAGAGTGCAGAGGGTGAGGTGGGTTCAGAGGGTGAGATGGGTGGGGTGGGTGCAGAGGGTGAGATGGGTGCAGAGGGTGAGGTGGGTGGGATGGGTGCAGAGGGTGAGGTGGGTGCAGAGGGTGAGATGGGTGGGGTGGGTGCAGAGTGTGAGGTGCAGAGTGCAGAGGATGAGGTGGGTGCAGAGGGTGAGGTGGGTGCAGAGGGTGAGAAGGGAGGGGTGGGTGCAGAGTGCAGAGGGTGAGGTGGGTGGGATGGGTGCAGAGTGCAGAGGGTGAGGTGGGTTCAGAGGGTGAGATGGGTGGGGTGGGTGCAGAGGGTGAGGAGGGAGGGGTGGGTGCAGAGGGTGAGGTGGGTGGGATGGGTGCAGAGTGCAGAGGGTGAGGTGGGTTCAGAGGGTGAGGTGGGTGGGGTGGGTGCAGAGGGTGAGGTGGGTGCAGAGGGTGAGGTGGGTGCAGAGGGTGAGGTGGGTTCAGAGGGTGAGATGGGTGGGGTGGGTGCAGAGGGTGAGGTGGGTGCAGAGGGTGAGGTGGGTGGGATGGGTGCAGAGGGTGAGGTGGGTGCAGAGGGTGAGATGGGTGGGGTGGGTGCAGAGGATGAGGTGAGTGCAGAGGGTGAGGTGGCCGGGATGGGTGGGGTGGGTGCAGAGGGTGAGAAGGGAGGGGTGGGTGCAGAGTGCAGAGGGTGAGGTGGGTGGGATGGGTGCAGAGGGTGAGGTGGGTTCAGAGGGTGAGATGGGTGGGGTGGGTGCAGAGGGTGAGAAGGGAGGGATGGGTGCAGAGTGCAGAGGGTGAGGTGGGTTCAGAGGGTGAGATGGGTGAGGTGGGTGGGGTGGGTTGCAGAGGGTGAGGTCGGTGCAGAGGGTGAGGTGGGTGGCATGGGTGCAGAGGGTGAGGTGGATGGGTGCAGGGTGCAGAGGGTGAGGTGGGTTCAGAGGGTGAGATGGGTGGGGTGGGTGCAGAGGGTGAGGTGGGTGGGATGGGTGCAGAGGGTGAGGTGGGTGCAGAGGGTGAGATGGGTGGGGTGGGTGCAGAGTGTGAGGTGGGTGCAGAGGATGAGGTGGGTGCAGAGGGTGAGGTGGGTGCAGAGGGTGAGGTGGGTGCAGAGGGTGAGAAGGGTGGGATGGGTGCAGAGTGCAGAGGGTGAGGTGGGTGGGATGGGTGCAGAGTGCAGAGGGTGAGGTGGGTGGGATGGGTGCAGAGTGCAGATGGTGAGGTGGGTTCAGAGGGTGAGATGGGTGGGGTGGGTGCAGAGGGTGAGAAGGGAGGGGTGGGTGCAGAGGGTGAGGTGGGTGGGATGGGTGCAGAGTGCAGAGGGTGAGGTGGGTTCAGAGGGTGAGATGGGTGGGATGGGTGCAGAGTGCAGAGGGTGAGGTGGGTGCAGAGGGTGAGATGGGTGAGGTGGGTGCAGAGGATGAGGTGGGTGCAGAGGATGAGGTGGGTGCAGAGGGTGAGGTGGGTGCAGAGGGTGAGATGGGTGGGGTGGGTGCAGAGGGTGAGAAGGGAGGGGTGGGTGCAGAGGGTGAGGTGGGTGGGATGGGTGCAGAGGGTGAGGTGGGTGCAGAGGGTGAGATGGGTGGGGTGGGTGCAGAGGATGAGGTGAGTGCAGAGGGTGAGGTGGCCGGGATGGGTGGGGGGGGTGCAGAGGGTGAGAAGGGAGGGGTGGGTGCAGAGTGCAGAGGGTGGGATGGGTGCAGAGGGTGAGGTGGGTTCAGAGGGTGAGATGGGTGGGGTGGGTGCAGAGGGTGAGAAGGGAGGGATGGGTGCAGAGTGCAGAGGGTGAGGTGGGTTCAGAGGGTGAGATGGGTGGGGTGGGTGCAGAGGGTGAGGTGGGTGGGGTGGGTGCAGAGGGTGAGGTGGGTGCAGAGGGTGAGGTGGGTGGGATGGGTGCAGAGGGTGAGGTGGATGGGTGCAGAGGGTGAGGTGGGTTCAGAGGGTGAGATGGGTGGGGTGGGTGCAGAGGGTGAGATGGGTGCAGAGGGTGAGGTGGGTGGGATGGGTGCAGAGTGCAGAGGGTGAGGTGGGTGCAGAGGGTGAGATGGGTGGGGTGGGTGCAGAGTGTGAGGTGGGTGCAGAGGATGAGGTGGGTGCAGAGGGTGAGGTGGGTGCAGAGGGTGAGGTGGGTGCAGAGGGTGAGAAGGGAGGGGTGGGTGCAGAGTGCAGAGGGTGAGGTGGGTGGGATGGGTGCAGAGTGCAGAGGGTGAGGTGGGTTCAGAGGGTGAGATGGGTGGGGTGGGTGCAGAGGGTGAGAAGGGAGGGGTGGGTGCAGATGGTGAGGTGGGTGGGATGGGTGCAGAGTGCAGAGGGTGAGGTGGGTTCAGAGGGTGAGATGGGTGGGATGGGTGCAAAGTGCAGAGGGTGAGGTGGGTGCAGAGGGTGAGATGGGTGAGGTGGGTGCAGAGGATGAGGTGGGTGCAGAGGATGAGGTGGGTGCAGAGGATGAGGTGGGTGCAGAGGGTGAGGTGGGTGCAGAGGGTGAGATGGGTGGGGTGGGTGCAGAGGGTAAGAAGGGAGGGGTGGGTGCAGAGTGCAGAGGGTGAGGTGGGTGGGATGGGTGCAGAGTGCAGAGGGTGAGGTGAGTGCAGAGGGTGAGGTGGGTTCAGAGGGTGAGATGGGTGGGGTGGGTGCAGAGGGTGAGGTGGGTGCTCTCCTCTCCACCCCCCCCCCCCCCCCAGATTCCAGTACAGTCAGAGCTCCACATTCAACTTTCCTCGTTCTACTCACAGCGCTCTTTCCTCGTTCTCTTCACTTCCGCCCCCCCCTGAGCTCAGCTGAGCTGAATAGTCCGTCGGACGGCCGCGGAGCTGGCAGTGGTGAGGCCGGCTGAGCGGCCCCGACTCACGGAGCAGCCCAGATGACGCAGCACTTTGATAAGGGATGGGGACCCCGGCCAGAAGGACATGGATGCGGCTCATCCCGAGGAGCCGGCCACGGAGAGGCCGGCAGCGGATGAGCAGGGCCGGCTCAAGCAGCTGCAAAATCAGGCACAAAATTGACATGTGGCCGGCTGCCGCGGCCCACCGGGCATATGCCCGGTGTGCCCTATGGCCAGTCCGGGCCTGGGGTGGTTGTACAACAGTCCGGGCCAGGACAATGGGTGGGCAGGAGGAAAAGCTGCCCTGGGCACTGTGGTATTATGTGGGTTTGGGGGGCACCACAAGAAGATTAGAGGGAGGGGAATTGTGTTGGGTGGAGGAATTTTGGGAGTGACAGGGGTTAACAATTGAAGATTTGGTGAGGTGTGTGAGAATAGCTAATTCTAATTGGGGGGGGGGGGATTTGTGTTAGGATGGGGAAGAGTATTTGTGCTAAGAGGGAGGATTAGGGGGGTTTGTGCTATACAAGTAATATGCTAGAGGGGATTTTTTTTTGGGGGGGGGGTGGGGGTGGGGTTGTGCTAGTAGGAGTGATTGGGGTATTTGTGCTAGGAGGGTAAATTTGTGGGGGGAGATTTTTTCTAGGATAGGGGGATTAGTGAGGGGAATTTCTGCTGAAAGGGGGGGGTGGAGGATTGTGCTTGGAGGGGAAAGTTGAGGAATAGAGGATTTGTACTAGGAGGGGGAATATTTATTCATTATTTTATTTTTTGGTGAGGGGATCGATTTTTATTTTTTGGGGGTGGGGTTGCTGACACATAATGCTCATACATAATGGGGGGGGGGGGCGCATTTGGTATGTTTGCCCTGGGCAGAGAACACTGCTATGAAGGGGCAGGGGGCACTACAATGGAGCAGGATGTACAACAATCAGGGCCAGGACAAGGGGTGGGCAGGAGGAGAGGCTGCCCTGGGCACTGTGGTATTATGTGAGGTGGGTGGGCACCACAAGGAGATTGGAGGGAAGGGATTTTGTGTTGGGTGGAGGAATTTGGGGGGTG
Organism: Rana temporaria; assembly: GCF_905171775.1. Classification (NCBI taxonomy): domain Eukaryota; kingdom Metazoa; phylum Chordata; class Amphibia; order Anura; family Ranidae; genus Rana; species Rana temporaria. Next base: position 108,502,059 of record NC_053490.1, on the reverse strand, counting down.
ACAGGGGTTAACAAATGGAGATTTGGTGAGGTGTGCTAGGAATTTTAATTTGGGGTAAAGTTGATCCAGGGAAAATCCGATTGCCTCTCGGGGGATCAAGAAGGAATTTTTTTCCCCTGCTATAGCGAATTGGATTATGCTCTGCTGGGGTTTTTCACCTTCCTCTGGATCAACTGTGGGTATATGGGACTGTATGATACTGTTTTATTTTTCATTTTTTTTATGGTTGAACTGGATGGACTGGTGTCTTTTTTAAACCTGACTAACTATGTAACAATGGAGCGGGATGGCAGAGGAAACTGCTATGGGGGGGCAGAGGGCACTGGACACTGCTTTGGGGGTGCACAGGACCCTACTGTTAGGGGGAGAGTCAGAAGATGCTACTGTGTTAGGTGAAGTTTCACTTTAAGTTGACCGGAGATGAATCGAAGTTCGGCGGGCTGTTCAGCACTGCTGTATAGACATGTCCATTCATTATCGTCCGACTGCATTTTCGTCCAAATTTCTGGGATTTTCGTGTTATTTAATAAAATACTCTTTTTTCCCAAGATTACTCCCACGATATGTAAATCAGCGACTACATCGCTGTAGAAGGTGATTTCACTATCACAGTTAAAAAAAAGAGCGTATATGCTGAAGTATGGGGGCAGGGGTGGAGGGGTGATTTGCCCCTAACATTAGGGGCGGATTGCCCCCATGCTTCTGCATATATTTTTTAGGCACAGATTGCGTTAATATTTTTTTGTTTTTACAATGTTTTATTACATTTGCTTTGCAGTTATTGTATGTCTTACTGTTATAATGTAATGTTACTTTGTTTTATTGTTAACCATCATTTGCTTAGCAGGTATGCCATTCAACTGCAGCACTGATTTATTTATCTTGACAGCAACAGCGTTTGCTCCCACAATACGTAAATCAGTGACTCCAGTGCTATAAAAGGACGATTCCACTATCACAGTTAAAAAAAAAGAGCATATACTGTATGCCGAAGCATGGGAGCAGGGGTGGAGGGGTGATTTGCCACTAACATTAGGGGCGGATTGCCCCCATGCTTCAGCATATATTTTTTAGGCACAGATTGCGTTAAAAAAATGTTTTTTACTATGTTTTATTGTATTTGCTTTGCAGGTATGGTATGTCATACTGTAATGTTACTTTGTTTTCTTGTTAACCATCATTTGCTTAACAGGTATTCCATTCAGCTGCAGCACTGATTTATTTATCTTGACAACAGCGTTTTCTCCCACGATACATAAATCAGCAACTCCAGCAATGTAGAAGGTGATTTCACCACCATAGTTAAAAAAAAAAGAGCATATATGCCAAAGTATGGGGGCAGGGGTGGAGGGGTGATTTGCCCCTAACATTAGGGGCGGATTGCCCCCATGCTTCAGCATATATTTTTTAGGCACAGATTGCGTTAAAACATTTTTATTTTTACAATGTTTTATTGCATTTGCTTTGCAGTTATGGTATGTCATGCTACCAGCATTTCATGACTTAGGTTTCACCGTATATAAACAGCGCCATTGGGAATTGCATTTTGTCTAATGAGACATCATCTGGGGTGCGTGCCATTTTATTTAATAAAATACCGTATTTATCGCGGTATAACGCGCTCTGGCGTATAACGCGCACCCCCAAAGTGGCCCCCAATCCTGTGGGAAAAAAAGATTTTTTGTTTTTTTGTACTTACAGTTTTGATGTCTTGCGCGGCGTCCATCTGCGGCCTCGTCGGGTCCGGCGTCCTTCGGCGGCGTCCTCCCGCTCGTTTCCCGCCACGACTTTGAATACTGCGCCCGCATATAGCGAGCGCAGTACACTCGTGAATCTTCGGGCAGGCTCGGGCGCCTCTCGCACTGACGTCCTGTACGCTCAGGACGTCAGTACGAGAGGCGCCGAGACTGGCCGAAGATTCACGAGTGTACTGCGCTCGCTATATGCGGGCGCAGTATTCAAACTCATGGCGGTAAAGCGGGTATCGGCGTATATCGCGCACCCACGATTTTGCCCTGATTTTCAGGGCAAAATAGTGCGCGGTATACGCCGATAAATACGGTACTCCTTTTTCCCACGATTACTCCCACGATACATAAATCAGCGACGCCAGCGCTGTAGAAGGCAATTTCACCATCACAGTTAAAAAAAAAAAGAGCATATATGCCGAAGTATGGGGGCAGGGGTGGAGGGGTGATTTGCCCCTAACATTAGGGGCGGATTGCCCCCATGCTTCAGCATATATTTTTTAGGCACAGATTGCGTTAAAACATTTTTATTTTTACAATGTTTTATTGCATTTGCTTTGCAGTTATGGTATGTCATACTGTTATACTGTAATGTTACTTTGTTTTCTTGTTAACCATCATTTGCTTAGCAGGTATGCCATTCAGCTGCAGCACTGATTTATGTATCTTGACAGCAACATCGTTTTTTCCCACGATACGTAAATCAGCGACTCCAGCACTGTAGAAGGTGATTTCACCATCACAGTTAAAAAAAGAGCATAAATGCCCGAAGCATGGGGGCTGGGGTGGAGGGGCGATTTGCCCCTAACATTAGGGGCGGATTGCCCCCATGCTTCAGCATATATTTTTTAGGCACAGATTGTGTTAAAAAAAATATATTTTACTAGGGTTGTCCCGATACGATACTAGTATCGGTACCGATTCCAAGTATTTGCGGGAGTACTTGTACTCCCGCAAATGCCCCCGATGCCTAGCCGAATACTCCCCCCCCCGCTGCCACGCCGCATCCCGCCGCCGCTTGGTTAATACGGGCGGGGAACATTACAGCTTTCATTTGAATAGCTGTAGTGTTTCCCGCCGCGTATAGACACTCCCCCTTGCTCGGGTGATCTGTCCAATCCCGAGCAAGGGGGAGTGTCTATAAGCGGCGGGAAACACTACAGCTATTCAAATGAAAGCTGTAATGTTCCCCGCCCGTATTAACTAAGCGGCGGCGGCAGCATCAATGTATGGGGGACATGGCTTTTTATGGGGGGACATGGCTGCTTATAAGGGGGACATGGCTGCATATATGGGGGACATGGCTTTTTATGGGGGGGACATGGTTTTTTATGGGGGGGACATGGCTGCATATGGGGGGACATGGCTGGATATGGGGGAGACATGGCTGCATATGGGGGGACATGGCTGGATATGGGGGGGACATGGCTGCATATGGGGGGACATGGCTGGATATGGGGGGGACATGGCTGGATAGGGGGGGGGACATGGCTGGATAGGGGGGACATGGCTGGATATGGGGGGACATGGCTGCATATGGGGGGGTACATGGCTGAATATGGGGGGGACATGGCTGCATCTGAGGGGGGACATGGCTGCATCTGTGGGGGGACATGGCTGCATTTGTGGGGGGACATGGCTGCATTTGGGGACACATTTAAAAAAAAGTATCGGTATTCGGTATCGGCGAGTACTTGAAAAAAAGTATCGGTACTTGTACTTGGTCCTAAAAAAGTGGTATCGGGACAACCCTAATTTTTACAATGTTTTATTGTATTTGCTTTGCAGGTATGGTATGTCATACTGTTATACTGTAATGTTACTTTGTTTTCTTGTTAACCATTATTTGCTTAGCAGGTATTCCATTCAGCTGCAGCACTGATTTATTTAACTTGACAGTAATAGCATTTGCTCCCACAATACGTAAATCAGCGACTCCAGCGCTGTAGAAGGCGATTTGACCATCACAGTTAAAAAAAAAAGAGCATATATGCCGAAGCATGGGGGCGGAGGGGCGATTTGCCCCTAACATTAGGGGCGTATTGCCCCCATGCTTTAGCATATATTTTTTAGGCACAGGTTGCATTAAAAAATGTTTTATTTTTACAATGTTTTATTGCATTTGCTTTGCAGTTATGGTATGTTATACTGTAATGTTACTTTGTTTTCTTGTTAAACATAATTTTCTTAGCACGTATGCCATTCAGCTGCAGCACTGATTTATGTATCTTGACAGCAACAGCGTTTTCTCCCACGATACGTAAATCAGCGACTCCAGCACTGTAGAAGGTGATTTCACCATCACAGTTAAAAAAAAGAGCATATATGCCGAAGCATGGGGGCTGGGGTGGAGGGGCGATTTGCCCCTAAAATTAGGGGCGGATTGCCCCCATGCTTCAGCATATATTTTTTAGGCACAGATTGTGTTAAAAAAAATATTTTTACAATGTTTTATTGTATTTGTTTTGCAGGTAGGTATGTCATACTGTTATAGGGCTGCGCATCTTCACTGGTCTCACGATTCGATGCGATTACGATTATCAAGTCCACGATTCGATTCTGCGATGCATCACGATTGCAGCGCAAGTGCGCATGGCTCTCCCCCCAAAATACTAAAGGAGATGATCAGAGACTGCAGACATGCTACAGGAGATGATCGGAGACTGCAGACATGCTACAGGAGATGATCGGAAAATTGCAGACATGCTACAGGAGATGATCGGAGACTGCAGACATAATACAGGCGATGATCAGAGACTGCAGACATAGTACAGGAGATGATCAGGAAGAGCGACATTTAATGCTTTTCAAAGTGTTGTCAGTGAGAGCCACTCACCCTGGTACCTGTAGAGCTTACCTTACCTTTTAAATTTATTTATGAGCTTTTTTTAATTACAGGATACTTTACACTCAGTGACAAATATTTCACAATAATGAACAATGTGTCTTACTTTATGTGACTTCCACGGAAAGATAAAACATGCATATTACAGTTTACTGAAACATATGTGTCACATCGTTTTCAATTTTCTATACAGGTTTGCCTTAGGCAAAAAAACAGCATGTGTTACATTCTGGAATTCCCTTTACCAAGTGGAAAAATAACATTGGAAAAAAAAATAACTCCTTTTGCTCTTATAGCCATTAAAAGCTTAGCTCTGACCCAATACAAAGTGCTTGACTCTTTCACAAAATCAACTAAACTTTGGGGTGTGCCATAAGAGGACTCGGTCACCAATGGATTTTTGTAAGTGAGAGCCCCTCACCCCGGTACCTGTAGAGCGGGGAGCTCGGTTGTCAGTGAGGTGTACAGGCTGCGCTCCTCCCGCCTCCATCCCTCTCCTCCTCAGATCATCCGGTACGGCCCGCTCCGCTCTCAGGAACTCCATCCAGGGATCACAGGGGGTAGGAAACGTGACAACAGGACGACTGGAGCGTGTACAGGCGGACACGCCCACATAACTATCCTGAGCAGCAGAGTAGGCACGTACAATCAGGTCCTGTGGGAGGAGCTGTGCGAGTCATCCAATCACTGCGGGCCGGGCAGTCACATGAGCAGTCACAAACACTGGGAAATTAGGTAACGGCTGCACGGAGAGTTCTCCCGGGTGGGGGCGGGGCTAGACATTGATTATTATGATCGCCTGCATCGGAATCGCATCAGTGACACCCGAATCGCGATGCACCGATTAAATTCGACACCCCTAACACCTGATAGTAAAAGAAAGCTTACTGGTGTAAAGTGTAGGAACCTCAACCCATTACAGAAAAAAACTAAGGTGCGCTGATAGTCAAGTGCTGACCCTAGTTCGAACAACCAACAGTGTTATACATACAGCTTGTAAAATAAGAATTGAACATGTAACCATTTTTCTAGGTAAATATTTCTAAAGGTGCTATTAACATTAAATGTTCACCACATTTCAGCAACAACCCATGCAATGCATACATACAAAGAAACCAAAACAAATTAGTTTAGAAATTAAGTTACATGTAATAAAATGGAATGACACAGGGAAAAAAATATTCACCACGTGAAGAAAGGGAGGTGCAAAAAAGGCATGGAAAGCCAAAACACCAGCTGGAATCTATCAGTAGTTAGAAAGCAATCCTACCCCTTGTCAGTGCAAATTACTATCAGCTGGTTGTATCTCAAATGATGGCCTATAAAAAAGGTATAATTACCAGGGTGTCACAAGAAATATCTCATGATCAAACTTATTGTTGCAAAACATACTGATGGCATTGTTTACAGAAGCATTTCTAAACCTGTTCCAGTGAGCACTGTTGGGGCCATAATCAGGTAGTGGAAAGAACGTAATTTCACTATAAACCGGCCACGACCAGGTGCTCCTAGCAAAGTTTATGACAGAGTGAAAAGAATTAAAAGTAGTCCAAGAACCAAGGACCACTTGTGGAGAGCTTCAGAAAGACCTGGAATTAGCAGGTACAATTGTTTCAAAGAAAACAATAAGTAATGCAATCAACTGCCATATCCTGTATGTCCGCTCACCATGCAAGACTCCATAGGTGGAGAAAAAGCCTGTTGAAGCTTGTTTAAAATTTTCTGCACAACATTTAGACAAGCCTGTGAAATACTGGGAGAATATAGTCTGGTCATATGAGCCCAAAATTGAACCCTTTGGATGCCATAATACACACCATGTTTGGAGGTCAAATGGCACTGCACATCACCCCAAAAACAGCATACCAACAGTGAAGTTTGGAGGTGGGAACATCATGGGGATAGATGGGGGGAGGGTTATGGCAGGTGACAAGAAAGTTCCCATGTTGCAAACAGCCACTGGAAATAATAGTGCCATTTGTACTACTATAAATTATATGAAAAACACCGGAGAAAAATGTAACAATACATTTAAGTGTTTGTTCACCAATGCCAGAATTCTGCCAAGCAAAATAGGTGAGCTGGAAGCTCTGGTGCATGAGGAGAGCTATGATGTAATCGGTATTGCTGAAACTTGGCTTCAATCCTCACATGACTGGGCTATTAATATTCCTGGCTATGCTCTTTCGGAAAGACAGGGTAAAAAGGAAAGGTGGAGGGGTCTGTCTCTATGTGAGAAGTGACCTCAAAGCAAGCGTGAAAGAGAACCTGTTTGATGGAGAGTGTGATGAGGCTGAAGCATTATGGGTGGAACTGCATACAGATGTGCGTAGTTCAAAATTAATCATTGGAGTTTGTTATAAACCACCCAATGTTAATGAGGAGGTGGAGACTCAGCTCCTTGCACAGATGGGAAGGGCTGCAAGGGCTGGGACGGTGATAATAATGGGGGATTTTAACTACCCAGAAATTGACTGGATTAATGGCACTTCTGGGACAGTTAAAGGACAAAAATTTAAAAACCTATTGCAGGACAATTTTATGGTGCAGTTTATTGAGGCCCCAACTAGGAATGATGCTGTTTGACCTGATAATCTCAAACCATGCAGAGCTTATTACGAATGTTCAGATAAAGGAACACCTGGGTAGCAGTGATCATAACATGATTTCATTTAATGTTAACTATAAGCAAGAAATACATACAGGAAATATTAAAACACTAAATTTTAAGAGAGCAAATTTTCCAAGGATGAGGGCTGCTCTCCAGGACTTGGACTGGGAGGGACTATTGGCACAGATGAACACAGAACAGAAATGGGAATTCTTCAAAAAGACTGTGTGGAACCTCACTGCAAAGTATGTTCCCATGGGTAATAAGTTTAAAAGGCTAAAAATAAAACCTATGTGGCTCACGGTCAAAGTTAAAAAAGCTATAAACAATAAGAAAGTAGCTTGTAAAAAATATAAAAATGAAGGAACACTAGTGTTGTTTAAATGTTACAAAGAATATAACAGGATATGTAAAAAGGAAATCAAGGATGCAAAAATTCAAAACGAACGACAGATTGAAAAAGATAGGACAAACCCCAAAAAATTCTTTAAATATATTAATAGTAGGGTTGTCCCGATACCGATACCAGTATCGGTATCGGGACCGATACCGAGTATTTGCGCTAGTACTCGTACTCGCGCAAATACTCCCGATACCAAAATAGAATACTTTTTTTTTATTTTTATTTATTTTTTACATCGAGCACAAATTGGATGGCACCATTGGATGGCACTGATAGGTGGCACTGGCATTGATTGAATGGCACTGATGAGATGCACTAATAAGCTGCCTCCCTGCACTGATGCACTAATGGGCACTGATCTGCACTGATAGGTGGCACTGGCTAGCTGCACTTTTGGGCACTGGCAACGATGAGCTGCACTGATAGGTGGCACTGGCAGTGATCACTCCTTCAATGATATGTAGTTTTCCAGTACCGTATGCTAAAAAACAGCCCCACACCATGATGTACCAGTTCTTCATAATTCTAAAGAAAATATCTTTGGTCTGTATTGTGGTTTGAAAACGGTCACATGACATTAAAAAAAAGTATCGGTATTCGGTATCGGCGACTACTTGAAAAAAAGTATCGGTACTTGTACTCGGTCCTAAAAAAGTGGTATCGGGACAACCCTAATTAATAGTAAAAAGGTGAAGTCTGAGCATGTAGGCCCCTTACAAAATAATCTAGAGTGGGTGACTGGGGACAAAGAGAAGGCAAATTTATTAAATTATTAAATTTATTAAATGCTTTCTTCAGCTCTGTGTATACAATGGAGCATGGGGGAGCTCATGTCCAAAATGGGGGTGGGAGTGACACAGCCCCAAATCCACAATGGCTCAAAAGTGATATGGTCCAGAAATATTTAGACAGAATAAAGGTGGATAAAGCACCTGGACCTGATGGCATCAATCCACGGATCCTAGGTGAGTTGAGCTCTGTCATTTCAAAGCCACTGTATCTAATATTTAGGGACTCATTAAAGACAGGAATAGTACCACTGGATTGGCGCAGGGCCAATGTGGTGCCCATATTTAAAAAGGGAACAAAGTCTTTACCAAGTAACTATAGACCAGTTAGTTTAACTTCTATAGTTGGGAAGATACTGGAACGTTTAATAAAAGACCACATGGATGAGTTCTTGCTGGAAAAAAACTATTTAAGCAGCAGACAACATGGATTCATGAAAGACAGAAGTTGTCAGACAAACCTGATTTCTTTTTATGAAGAGGTAAGTAAAACCCTGGCGTGGCTGTGGACGTGATATATTTGGATTTTGCAAAAGCGTTCGATACAGTTCCGCACACACGGCTCATGTGTAAGGTAAGGTCTACAGGATTGGATATATCAGTTTGTAAATGGATAGAAAACTGGCTGAAAGACAGAATTCAGAGTCGTGGTTAATGATTCTTACTCTGAATGGTCCAAGGTTATCAGTGGTGTACCCCAAGGTTCAGTGCTGGGACCCTTACTTTTCAATATATTTATAAATGATATTGGGTCTGAGATCAAAAGTAACATTTCTGTCTTTGCAGATGACATCAAGCTATGCAGTGGAATAAAGTCCTTGCAGGATGTCTCCAATTTACAAGCCGACCTCAATGCTCTGTCTAATTGGGCGACTAAGTGGCAGATGAGGTTTAATGTTGATAAATGTAAAGTTATGCACTTGGGGGCTAAGAATATGCATGCGTCATACATACTGGGGGGATCTGTAGTGGAGAAGGATCTGGGGGTTTTAGTTGATCATAAGCTCAACAATGGCATGCAATGCCAAGCTGCGGTTTCCAAAGCAAGCAAAGTCCTTTCTTGTATTAAGAGAGGTATGGACTCCAGAGACAGAGATATAATTTTGCCCCTGTACAAATCATTAGCAAGACCTCATCTGGAATATGCAGTTCAGTTTTGGGAGCCATTTCTTAAAAAGGATATCGGAGAAAGTGCAGAGAAGGGCAACCAAACTAATAAGAGGAATGGAGGAGCTCAGCTATGAGGAAAGATTAGAAGAACTAAATTTATTCACTCTTGAGAAGAGGAGAATAAGGGGGGATATGATCAACATGTACAAATATATAAGAGGTCCATACAGTGAACTTGGTGTTGAGTTATTCACTTTACGGTCAACACTGAGGACAAGGGGGCACTCTTTACGTCTAGAGGAAAAGAGATTTCACCTCCAAATACGGAAAGGTTTTTTCACAGTAAGAGCTGTGAAAATGTGGAACAGACTCCCTCCAGAGGTGGTTCTGGCCAGCTCAGTAGATTCAATAATAGGTGAAATTAGTGCAGCGCAAAAAACGTAAAAATATATATATGATGCTGGTATATGGCCAGCACATTTATGTATAATAAAACAGACCAAATATGTAAACTCAGAATAACGATCCAAAGTCCATAAATGTCGAATAAATAAAATAGATGAAGTAGATATCCACCACGTGATAAACCACCACACTTAAAGTGATCCCTCCACCGTTAGGAATGGCTACTCTCACCTTCATGCGTGGACCACTGAATTAACAAATGGTCAATTAGGCAGGTCTCACAGTAAACAGGAACCAGGCTGATGTATTAGATCCTCATTTAGGCAACCATACCGCATAGGACAGGTACATGGAAAAAGATATCACAGACTAAGTGCTCTCTGTTGCAATAGGTAGATTTATTCACAAAAGAATATAGAAGTCAGGCTACTCACATTTGGCCAGACTAAAAACGGCATGAAGTACAATCATGAACAGATGAAGACGGCTGAAGAGCGACGTGATGTGCAGGCTCCTAAACCCCCGAAACTAGCTCAGTAGATTGCTTTAAGGAAGCCCTGGATTCTTTCCTAAATGTACAGAATATAACTGAGTACTAAGATTTGTAGGTAAAGTTGATCCAGGGTAAATCCGATTGCCTCTCGGGGGATCAGGAAGGATATTTTTCCCCTGCTGTAGCAAATTGGATCATGCTCTGCTGGGGTTTTTTGCCTTCCTCTGGATCAACTGTGGGTATGAAGTTGGGTGTATAGGATTGTACTTTTTATTTTTAATTTTTGTGGTTGAACTGGATGGACTTGTGTCTTTTTTCAACCTGACTAACTATGTAACTATGGTGTGGAGCTGTTTTTCAGCGTACAGGGACTGGCAAACTTCATATCATTAAATGAAGGATGAATTGAAAAAAATGTACCAAGATATTGTATATAAATGTCTTCTGCCATCTAATAGGATGATGAAGATGAAACAAAAGTGGACATTTCAGCAAGACCATGATCCCAAACACAAAGCCATATGAACTCTCAATTAGTTTCAAAGAAAGAAAATAAAGCTGCTAGAATTGCCCAGCCAATCACCTGACTTGAATCCAATTCAAGATCTATGGAAATAACTAAAGATCTGAGTTCATAGAAGAGGCCTACAGAACCTTCAAGATTAGAAGACTGTGTGGAAGAATGGGTCATAATCAGCCATCTTGAAGCTGTCATTACCAAAAAAAGGATTTTGTATGAAGTATTAAATACATTTCTGTTAGCCTGTTCAATACTTTTTCATTCCATTTTATTACACAACAATTTTTGAACTTATTTGTATGGATTGCATTGGATCTTACTGAAAATGTCATGTCAATATCACCCTTAGAAATATATTTACCTAAAAAAATGGTGAGTCCAAGATTACAGTTATTTAGAAAAAACACAATTTGCAAAGTTGATATTTCTAAATTCCCTGCTTGTTGATTACCCTTCAGGCCTCATGCACACTGGGTGTTATCAAAAAGCTAGTAGCTTTGCAGTGAATTTTCTTTGCATTTTTTAAGTGTTAGCAGTATTTTTTGTTTTTTCAATGGGACCAAAGATGTTAAAAAAACACTGGCAAGATGACGTTAGAGCGTGTTTACAGCTGAAAAACCCCTCTCAGAACCCACTAGTTTTTAGAGGAGGGTGGGGGGGGGGGGGGTCCAGACAAAAACAGTTGATAACAGCCCGCATGGATACATAGGATAACATGCTGGAGAGTTGGACTGTAGAAAAAAAACGTCTGAAGCCAAAAACAGCAGCTGTAAAAACGTCCAGTGTGCATGAGGCCTTATTTAGAGAATGACATGACTGACAAAGGTACACAGATGTAAATAAAAATTACTAAGAGACATTAAACCTGTATTTTATTTAGATGAATACGCATCAAAAAGGCAACATTTATAAACTTTTTCTTTAAAATATATCCTAAAATCAGTGTACAAAAGCATCAGCATTAAAACCAAGTTGCACAAGCAGCCATAAGTTGTGTTGAGCTGAAACGTATTGATGCCGGTAGGAACAGAGGCCAGTCTACAGACCAGCTTTATTAAAGCCAAGAAAGGCAACATTGCTCTGTATACACTGCACAAACATCCATACTGAAAATGGAAAATAAAAGGGTATCACATTGGCAAACGTACTCATAATAGTTTCTACTGCAAATTTATCACCAACATGGAAATATGGAGTTAGATTTTTAATATGCCTAGAATTCTATTTTTGCTTGTTTTTTTTAAGAACATTTGCCACTGCTGGGTTGAGAAACTACAAGCTAAAAACAATGCTACACACCGAGTTACAGTATAAACAAACTTTAGCAAACTGCTAAAAAAAAAGTGTAAAGTGACAGCAAACATGATGTGCCTACACATACCTTTATTTTTCTTACAAAACACTTGGAAACCTGAAACACTGGGCACTAATTTTGTTTTAGGCCCCTTTCACACGAGGTGGATCAGTAATGATCCGCCTCCTTATGCTCTGTTTGCTTAGCGGGGATCGCTCTGTTGATCCCCGCTGAGCTGCCAGATGACAGGGCGGTCGCTGCAGTTTCTCCGCTCTCCCCTATGGGGGGATCGGATGAACACGGACCGTATGTCCGTGTTCACCCGACCCGCAGACTGAAGGAAAAATAGGGTTTTCTTCTGTCTGCAGAATCGGATCTTTGCGGAGGCGAACGAGATCGGGTGTCAGCGGATATTCATAGGGACCAATGTATGTCCCTTTTTCATTCGCAAACGGATGGATGAAAAAGCGGACATACGGTCTGCACGTGTGAAAGGGGCCTTAATGACCATTGCTTTTGTATTATCATCATCATGTAAATACGTACAAAAACGAATGTCTCAATCTAGTTACTAAAGATAACATTGCAGTATTAGATTCTGGTACACAATGGCTTTGCATTTGTTCCACAAAGTTTATGGGATTCCTCACAAGAGCTCCGTAGTATGTCAAACTTATGAGTAGGGTTGTTTCCAGGGCTATTCATTTTACATGCCAGAATCAAAGCTGTGGCCCAACCTCGTCCTGCCTGACGTACCTCGCTACTGGTCACAAGAACATAACTTAAAGTGATTGCTAACATTATTTAAAAATAAATAAAATAACAAACATGTTATACTTGCATGCTCTGTGTAATGGTTTTGAACAGAGCAGCCCAGGTCCTCCTCTTCTGGGGTCTTCTGTCAGTGCTGCTGGCTCCTCCCCCCTTCAAGCTGCTTGCTACAGGGGAACTCACACGGGCACGATCTTGAGCTGTGTCCATAGATACACATACAAGTGTGGCTCCGTCCCCCCCCCCCCCCCCCCACCAATCCCTGCTCTCTCCTCACAGACTGCTGCCACCATGTCCAGTGCGAAGGGGGAGAGAGCTGCTGCTTTTGGGCACAGTGCTACAGTGCTGGATTGAGATTAGTATGCAGAGGGGCTGGGGAGGCGGGATCTTCTGCACAGAAGGCTTTTTACCTTAACGTGCCACCAATCCCACATCATAAACAAATATCAATCACACTAGGTTCAGACCTACAGTATGCATTTTTTTGTGCCTTTTTCAGTCCATTTAACATGGTTTCCTAGGGTACACGCTCACAGCTATATATATGCGTATATTTCTGGAAAGGGTCAGGGATGTTTTTTACCGCAGGAAATTGCGTGTAATAGACTTCAATGCATCCACACCAAAAAACACAAGCTACTGACAGCTAAATGTAAAGAAATAATTGTAGGCAATAAAAATAAAAAATCACTGTAAATCCGCCGCAATGCCGATAACACCATTTTCGCATTTAATGTTTCCGCGGCAGCAATTTTTGTGCATCTCTAGTGTATACACAGTGGTAAATGACTGCCCACTCCCTTCCTCTTCCTCCATGCCTGCTAACCAGCTAAACACAATGGGGGTTGGATATTACATGTTGATTAATGGAGGGATCACCTCCCTCTTATTCCAAGACACAGGCTGGAGGGGTGTGACACAGCCTGTGACTGGCAGGAATCCACCCACACCATGTTACTACCAAAAAATAATAAAGATTTCATTTCAAATATATATTTGTATGTCAATTTAAAACCGTTAATTGATATTTTTTTTTGATTACTCTGTATTCCAAAGCCATTTGGAAGCCTTGATACTGAGAATCTGAAGGTTTGGGTCTTCTGGAAGAAACTAATATGTATGTGCAAGCCTGCTGTCACTTTACCAACATTAAAATAGTGTCTAAAACTCTTTAAAATTGATGTATTCCCCAAAAAATGAAGTCAGTTTAAGTGAATTAAAAATCATATACACCAATATGCAAGATACAACTATGCAAAATGAATGCAAGCACTACTATTAAAAATCTTCTTGGATTAATTCAATTTCTTTCAGTCTTAAAAGGAGGTGTTGTAATCCACACACGATTTCAGCAGGGGGTGGACAACCTATCAAGAACTCAGGAGCCAGTACAATCTAAGACTTTCAGGGAAGATATGCTGACAATGGTCCAGATTCAAGAAGCACTTGTGCCCGCGCAACCATAGGTTACGCAGCGCAAGTGCTTACTTGCTCCGATGTAACGAGTGCTCCTGATTCAGGAACCTCGTTACACCGACTGCAGGCTAAAATCTGCGCGGCATAAGGCTCTTATGCCTCGCAGATTTTAGGCTGCATTCTTGCGGTGGCCGCTCCCATTGTGTATCAGCGTGTAGTATGCAAATTGCATACTACCACTGATTCACAAGCTTGCGCGGGCCCCGCGCAAGCCAGGTACGGAGTTTCCGTACGGCTACTTTTAGCGCAAGGCTGCCCCTTCTAATAGTAGGGGCAGCCAATGCTAAAGTATAGCCGGCCTTCCCGCGCCGTGAAATTTTAATTTCACGGCGTTTGCGTAAGTGAAACGCGAATGGCGATGGACGCCATTCACGTTCACTTAGAAGCAAATGATGTCCTTGCGACGTCATTTGCCTCAATGCACGTCGGGAAAGTTTCCAGACGGAGCATGCGTTGTACGCTCGGCGCGGGAGCGCGCCTAATTTAAATGATTCCCGCCCCCGGCGGGATCATTTAACTTGCGCGCGCTTACGCCGGGCAAATTTGCCGGCGCGCCCTCGCAATTCACGGAGCTACTGCTCCGTGAATCGAGGGCAGGGCAAAATCGTTGCCCTTCTCCCCCGCAAATATCGCGCAATTCTACTTGAATCTGGGCCATTATCAGCAGGAATGGCTCAAACAATGTTAGCTGCTATGTTAGCATTTGGGCTACTTGGCTCCCAGGATTTTCCAGCACTGATCTCGGGTGCTGTTCCAGACTTCTGCTCTTATTTATTGAAATAGAGTGCAATGTTCGGCGACATGCACCAGCTAATTTCATAAATCCCCCGTTTAGGGATGTTTGTTTCATACTATAGCTTACATTTTAGATCATGTTGATAAAACATGTATTCCTGTTCATATATGCTACATAAATACCCGGATGATAAACTTGCCTTGCTTCCACAGCATCTATATTAGATAATGGAGCATTTGTGACACTTTTGGTACACATTTTAAAACCTTACTTATAACACATATACATTTTCATTTTTTTTTTTTTTGCAACATGAAGGAAACATACTTTATATTTCCATGAATACTTTAAAACTGCATTTAAGAAAAAAAAGTGTTGCAGGTTATGATAGATGGAATTATACCCATAAAAAGCCTAATAAATATCATTACATCTACATGGAAGTCAATACTCTGTGGCATTGTATTCTCCCAAACACAAGACTGTTAAAGGCATGATATCCAGTCACAATATATGGCACATTGAATGAAGCACACATACAAAAGCCACAAAGTCACTCCACATTTGAGGTCTTCTTCGTGGTGCAGGAGGTGGGACCTGCAAACACGCTGCATTTTTCTCAAAGTGCTTGTCGCTGACACTATGGATATGTATATACAAAAGTTTCCCTCTGAGGGGCAGAGTTATTTGCAACTGTATTAAGCAATATCTTCGGTTATAAAATACGAGTATGCAGGGACCCTACATGATAGTACAGAGATATTTAAAAATAATTCAAACAATAAAAACAGTCTTCTCCCTCAGAAAGCAAGCATCCGAGAATGCAAGCAAGCAGCAAGGTTCCCGTCACAGTACACGACTGATCAGTGGTAACAGAGGGAGGTTTTCACATCTGATCCTGAAGGAACTGACCAGACACTGAACACATGTAACCATTCACTATTATCTCTTAACCCACCCTTGTAGATATTTCTCATGTTCATTTAAAAACTGGAGAAAGTGTAGCAGCACACAATGTCTACAATGCATCCTTCACAGAGTGGTGAACATGCCATGGCTCTTGGTATTCATGGCAATCAGATTTTGTGCAAATGCCACCACTGGAGTGATTTAGGGCAAGAGAGTTATATGGGAAAGGAAAAAATAAAAAAAAAACCCTCCCCATCTTGAAAATGGTTGGATCAAAACAGAGAAGACGTGTGGGGTGATGGTATGTGTGTGTTAATGAGGGGAGGTATATTATATACAGATATAAAAAGATTTTAGCTTTTCACAGCCTCCTTTTCTTTGCTTTCTGTATCCTCTGGATAGGCATGCCACGTCAATCTCTCCTCATAGAATGCAATAACTATTTGTGGACATTTCACATTGGCTTCTTTTGCTAGCACCAGATCGGCTTCATCAGAATCTTTCCTATGAAAGAAAACATGTGTTAATGATGTTTTTCTTCACCCTGCTTGGGGCAACCATACTTCTCAGATCCTTAGGTCTTCTGAATACCAGATTGGGGTGGGGAGGGATACAGGTCTTTAAGAATGGATCAGCTGCCAAGATTTTCCAGTTTCTTTTGAAGATTTTTTGAATAGTTGGGGCTCTGTTATTATATCTAGTGCAAAACCGTACCGTCTGGGTTTCATTCTCAATATGTTTTACGTTTTTTTCACCTGTTGTCCCATCTTTCTCATAGAGCTGGAAATATTTTTGGAATGCTTCCTCAATATGTGATTCACCGTACCCTTTTCCCCTGAATTTTTCTCTTAATATGATGCTCTGTGCTTCGTAATCTTCCTTTTGAGTGCAAGTTCGTTTAAGACGACAGAACTGTCCGAATGGTACATTTTTGATCCATCTTGGATGGTGCTGACTTGAGGCGTGTAAATATGAATTTCCTGCGCTTGGTTTGAAATGGGTCTTAGAGAGTATCTTGCCATTCTCTTCTGCCCTCAGCTCTAGGTCTAGGAATATCAGTGACTCTTGGTCCACTACATGTGTGAATGAAATTCCGAACGGGTTGTTGTCACAATGTGTCAGGAATCCATCCAACTCTTTGTCGCTGCCATTCCATATAATTAGGATGTCATCTATGTAGCGGGAGTATAATATCAGGTTCTTTGCAAATGGGTTGTTAGCCCATATGTATTTGGACTCCCAGTACCCCATGAATAGGTTTGCGTAACTGGGAGCAAACCTGGCCCCCATAGCAGTACCTCTTATCTGTCTGTAGAAGCAATCTAGGAAAGAGAAGTAATTGTGGGTGAGGGTGAACTCGATACAGTCCCGAATGAATTGTGCTTGACGCGGGTTGAATTGATGTGCTTCTGCCAGGTAATATTCTATGGCTCTTAGCCCAAACTCATGTTGTATACATGTGTACAGTGATACCACATCCAGTGATAACCACCTGTATCCTCTTTCCCACTTGTATGAGGTGAGGATTTCCAAGGCGTGTCCCGAATCCTTGATGAAGGATGGTAGATTGGTCACTAGACTTTGCAAGAAGAAGTCTAGATAACATCCCAAATTGCTTGATAAACTATCAATTCCTGCAACAATCGGTCGACCCGGTGGTCTCTCTAGGCTCTTGTGAATCTTTGGTATATGATAAAAATGTGGGACTACTGGGTGTTTAGAATACAGGAATTTGAATTCACTTTTTGTCAGGATCTTATCTAGTATAGCTCTTTCTAAAAGTTTCTTAAGATCCTTATTGTATAGTGTTGTCGGGTCCCATAGTAGTCTCTCATAAGTGGTGTTGTCTTCAATCAGTCTATAAGCTTCTTCCAAATACTGTTCTCTATCCTGTATAACGAGGCCTCCGCCCTTATCGGCCTTTCTTATTATAATGTCTGAGTTGTTCTTCAGGCTATTTAGGGGTGCCTCGAGGTCTATGGTGGAGTTCTTTTTGCCTTTCTGGCTACTTTTTCCACAGACCTTTTTAAATTCTTTCAGGACAACCTCATAGAATGTAGATATGAAGTTGCCCTTGTTCCAGTAGGGATAGAAGCTTGACTTGGCCCTAAAGTTTGTGTCAATTACAGGCTCTTTTCCTGTTGTGACAAGAGGTTCGTTTTGAGACCCCACCGTTCCTTCATTATACAATTCTTCCAATATTTCTAGTATATCTTCCTCCAGTGGCTCTTCCTCACATGATGTGGTACCAAGTGTCATCCAAAAACTCACTGGGTGCACCATTAATTTCTTTGAGCCTGAAGAACCGCTTCACCGTAAGGTTGCGTATGAATTTGTTGAGATCAATAAATAATTCAAAAAGGTTTGGGGCACTCGCTGGTGCAAAATTAAGACCTCTTCTCAACAGTTTCAATTCATCCTCAGTGAGGACACATTTGGACAGATTGAATATTTTAATAGTAGAGTGATTTTCTACTTCTTCAGTTCTCTTCCTGGATTTCTTCCCTCCCCTCTGTCCCCTTGTCGTAGGTTTCTCATTCTCCGAGTGTTTGGGGGGGAGGGGGTGGGCCTTGCTGTTAGATTTTTCTGAGCTGCGGGTCTTGTCCACCCCGCAGCTCCCTTGCCAAAAAAAGGAGAGGTGTTGGCGTCTTTTTTGGCTATTATTGCTATTTTGGATTTGCATCCTCCTATAGTGCCCTCGCTGGTAGGCTCTATTTGAGTTTCTTGTAGTACAGGTTCTAGTTGGGACTGCTCCACCACATCTAGATTTTCCTCATGTTGTGAGCGATTGTCAATTTTTGTGGGGGTGTTTAATCCAGCTGCTTTTTCATTAGGCGCCATATTCGCATTTGTCACCCCTTGGGCCTCCTTATGTACCCAAGGTGGAGGAAAGCGATCCTGTATAAGTGGTCTGACAGGTTCACTATGGGGGATGTCTCCATTGTTTCTATTCCTAATATTGGTGTTTCTAAATTTGGTTTTTAATCTATTTTTGTGCTGTTGTTTTGTCCTGTTCTCACGTCTATTATTTTTATTATTGTTTTTATTTTTGTTCTTATTTTCATTAGTGCTAGTGGGACGGTTGTCGATATTTCGTACTGAGTAGTCTAATTGGGGGTGATTTGTGGAGGGGCTGGCGCCTCTATGTGTTGCTTCTTCTGAAGGTGGCAAGTTCTGCTCTCTCCTCCAGTTGAATTCACATCCTGATAGGTAGTCTTGTCTGTCTCTTTCAAATTTCCCTGACTTTCGAATAATCATTTCTGATTCAAATTCCATGATTTGCTCATTTATATTAGTATCCCATTCTGAGAACCCTTCTATGTCAATAAATATAGCTAACTCATCCTGTACATTGCTAATGTCAGTTTTTATATTTTCCATATTTCTTTCTCTTTGTTTTATGATCATTTCTAGCCATGTTTTATTATACTGACGCATTTTTATAACCCACTCCTGATGTAAATCATCATCTAAAAAATTGACCAGTTTGTTAATCCTTAACCCTCTAGGGATTCTGTTGACTTCTAGATATTTTTGTAGCAAAATAATGTCCCACCATTGTGTCATTTCATCTTCTAGCAGATGTTTCAACCTATAGAATGCAGATATCATTTTTTCTTCTCTAACCGATATACTGTCAATGTTCGTGTTCGTATCCTGTTCCTCTGGTTGTTGTTCATAGTTGTCGATGCTGTTTAGGAAGCCTTTAGCTAGTGAAGCTCTTCTTAGTTGTCTTTCCTCTATGGACAGTACCATATTTAGTTTGGATCACAGTTCATATATCTCTTTCGGACCCTTGGTACACACTTGCACTAATCCCACATAGTTCCAAATATCTGGCAGCTGGAGTTCCCAAACGGAAAAAAATAGCAAATATACAAGAACAAGTCTCCTGCGCTCTGATATTTTATAGGGAGTACTATGAAGTGGTGCAGTTCAATTAAAAGTTATCATCTAGAGTCTTGCAGCCCTCCTCAGAATCGTGGGAATTCATGAAACTATAAAAGAGAAGAAAGAGAGCGGAGGGCGCACCGACCTCGTGTGATACTGATAAAATATATTTATTCCAATAGTAAAATCAATGGTTATACTCACAAAATTGGAGTTAAAATCAGGCTTTAAAAATAAGTACAGCAGATGTCCAGCATCGTCAGTGGAACACGAATAATCGTTTGAACCAATCAGTAGATGTAAAAGCTGACGCGTTTCGGGGGCGTACCCCTTTCCTCAGAGCTCAACAAAAACAAAGGATTGGAAAGTCCCTGGACCACAATTTTTGATCAAAAAGGAAGCTACAAATGTGGTGTGAACACCTGTGGCAATTGCACACATATGCAACACAGGAAAAGAGATGTCATTGGGGTGGATGGAAGACGCCACATGATTAAACAGTTCATCAATTGCGGAATTGCCTTTGTGATATACGGCATTATATGCCCATGTGGCCTACTATATGTGGGACGTACATCACGTCAATTAAGAACTAGGATGAATGAGCACAGGAGTAGTATTCTAACTAAAAAAGACAAAGGCTCTATACCAAGACATTTTAAAGAAGCTCATGACAGTGAAGTGGAGGGCCTAAAAGTGTTTGGCATAGAAGCCATCCAAAACGGTCTGGACAGTGGGAAAAAATACCAGATCTTCTGTAAAAGAGAGGCCTACTGGATCTTCACCTTGGGCAGCATGGTCCCGAATGGGTTAAACGAAGGGATCGAACTGCACACTGTGACATGAGTAACTGTACACCAGTGGGACAATAATGAAAGAGGTCGACCTGATTCAAGTCCACCTAGTATTACACTACATCCCTCCTGTCTTATTGTCATCCACCACTAGGGCTTCTTCCCCCTCTTTTTCCCCTTTTTTTAAAAAAATTATATGAATATACATCAGAAACCTAATTAGATATTAATACATTATTATGAGCAAATAGATACAATAAGTAATTATAACATCAATTTTAACTATATCATTTAAAATTATTAATTACAACAGTAATAGATACAAAACAGTAAATACTATGTTAGGCACTAATGTAACATCATTGAGGGATTTTTGTCACTATTTATTTGTATGTTACATCTTGTTGATATTTAGATGTCTAGAGGGTCTGCAGTCCCCCTAATTTAGCCACTATGTGGGATGTGGGTGTCTATGCATGGGCACAGATATGCACACCACTATTGATACAGCGTTTCAACTGTAATTCCCTTTGCACGCAGCCCCATCAAAGTTCCTGTGGAGTTCGGCTAAAAGCATTAATCTAGAAAAATAATGTGTCTCTAATGTTACCTTTCCACCCTCCAACCACTAGAGGGTGGATATTGAGGTTTACTTTCCCCTTAGGATCTTACTACTATGGAGCACAAGTGACCTCTGCACCCTCCACCACTAGAGGGCAGACATTGAGGTCCACCTTCCATAGTGCAATGCTACCATAGAGTCGCAGTGACGTCACAGTCCTTATGCTGCAGAGCTTGGAGCAGTTTGTCTCCCCTCTGCGCATGGGGAGACGTCTCACTGACACAGTGCGCGGCGCGCGGTACATCGCGAATGAGGCGCGCGGCGCGGCGCGCGCACGCGCACCAATCGCTGGAACGCACCGCCATCCTATATGGCTGGCGTGCGTTCCAGCAGACAGAGATGGAGCATTTACATTGATCCTGTGGAGACAGGCGAAAAGGGGTAGTCAGGTAAGCCCCATTTGTTTCTCCACTTGGGAATCACACAGACGAGCACCCCTTTCTCCACATACTTGGCCCACAAATACACATTGTTAGCCAATGATGGGAGACAGTGTCTATATGAAATGACAGTTTTAAAACATAAACAATTTATACTGCATTGCTGCTTTGAGACCACCCTCATCTAAGGGATAGGTGCTCTGAGGATTTAGAGGAGGGGTCCCTGAAAAAACGCCCCCCTCTTACCTGGGAGGAGTACACCTTGACATTGACCTATCAGCATAGGTCTGCCTGTCCACATGTGTGGGCGTGTGTGTATGTGCATGTGTATATATATTCCCACAATCACCACGGCGAGGGAGCACTGCAGACCACGTTAGCTCTGAGGAAAGGGGTACGCCCCCGAAACGCGTCAGCTTTTACATCTACTGATTGGTTCAAACGATTATTCGTGTTCCACTGACGATGCTGGACATCTGCTGTACTTATTTTTAAAGCCTGATTTTAACTCCAATTTTGTGAGTATATGTCATGGTCTTACCTCTCTCCTGTCTCCTTCGTTTGACATGTGCTGGCGGCCATCTTGGTTTCTGGGACTCTTGTAGCCTCCCACCCTGCGGCTCCTCCTTCCCACTGGGAGGAGCTGGATGCCTGGCTCACATATATAGGAGCTCTGTGGCTTCAGTTCCTTGCTTGGTCCTCCTGTGTTCACATGCTTCTAAGACTGCTGCTGCTTCTGGTTCCGATCCTGGCTTTGTCTGACTTCCCTGCTGGTTCCTGATCCTGGCTTCGTCTGACTTCCCTGCTGGTTCCTGATCCTGGCTTCGTCCGACTACCCTTCTGGTTCCTGACCTCTGGCTTCGCAAGACTCTGTTTAACCATCCGTTTGGACTTTTGCTTTACAGCTTGATTTTCAATAAAGCCTTCTTATTTTCACTTATCTCTTGTTGTACGTCTGGTTCATGGTTCCGTGACATTAGGACCAAGCCATGAATTTTGACGGTACAGGGCTATCCTCGCTACCCACGCTGGTTGCCAGACTTGATCAGCAGGATTACCTGTTGGGTCAGTTCGCCGTGGCGTTGCAAACCCTGCTTGAACGCACGGCTCATTTCGCTCCCGTTGCCGATGGGTCGGTTGTCGCTCCTGGGCCCGCTCCTACTGCCGCTCCGGTTGTTGCGCCAGAGTCTACCCCAACACCTGTTGTTGCGCCTGCGGTGTTTCGGGGTATGACCGGTTCTGCCCCCCTTCCACAGCGATTTGGGGGAGAGCCAACTCAGTGCCGAGGTTTCCTTAACCAAGTGGGCATTTATTTCGAGTTGCTGCCACATGCCTTTCCCACTGAGAGATCAAAGGTGGGCTTCTTGATCTCGCTGCTCTCGGACAAGGCCTTGGCCTGGGCCAGCCCTTTATGGGAGAACAACAATCCGGTGGTTGCCGAGTTTTCCGGTTTTGTTGCTTCTCTTCGGAAGGTATTCGATGTGCCGGCTCGCGCCGCCTCTGCTGCGAAGCTCCTTATGTCCGTCAGACAGGGTTCACGATCCGTAGCCGAATACGCCATTGAGTTTCGTACCCTGGCAGCAGAGGTGGGCTGGAATAATGAGGCTCTGGTCGCTGCTTTCTCTCATGGTCTCTCGGATGCCTTGAAGGATGAGGTTGCAGCTAAGGACCTACCAGTGGAGCTCGAGGCTCTTATTTCTTTCCTGATTTTGATTGACACCAGACTCAGGGAGAGACCTTCCTTTAAGGAGAGCCTGCGGAGGCCTCCTAACAGTTTGGCACCTACGTTTGCTGTCCCACCCGTGCCTCCCTCTCCTCCCACGCCTCCTGGGGTTGACTTGTCTGGGGGTGAACCCATGCAGCTGGGGTTTGCTCGCCTGTCCGAGGGGGAGAGGGTACTCCGGAGACGCGAGGGCCGATGCACGTACTGTGGTCTCGGTGGGCATTTTCGGTTGGCATGTCCGAACCGTCCGGGAAACGCTCGCACCTGAGATCCTGTCGGGGGCAGATCTTGGGTGGAGTCTCCTCGTCCCCGGTTTCCCGTGTTGATAAACCACTGATCACTGTTGTCCTCTCCTGGGTCGGGGGCTCGGTGACGACCCAGGCGTTGGTGGGCTCTGGTGCTGGTGGTTTTTTCATTGATAGTGAGTTCGCTGCCGCCAATTCCATTCCTCTGCAGGCTCGAGGTTCCCCGCTGGCTCTAGAGGCGATAGACGGCAGACCCCTCCAGCCGTCACACGTGACTCATGAGACCCTTCCAGTGGGGATAGCCATTGGTGCCGTTCACAGAGAGTCAGTCTGCTTCCAGGTTATTTTGTCTCCACACTACTCGGTGGTCTTGGGGTACCCCTGGCTCCAGAAGCATAATCCGACTTTTGACTGGAGATCGGCCGAGATCCTCTCATGGTCACCACAGTGTGGGGCTAGTTGCATCCATGGGCCTGTCAAGTTGCTGTGTACTTCCTCGGACTCTCTGTTGCCTCCTGAATACGAGGAGTACCGGGATGTATTCGATAAGGTGCGCGCAGTTGCCCTACCTCCGCACCGCCCATACGATTGTGCCATAGAGTTACAACCTGGTGCCGTTCCTCCTCGCGGCAGGGTCTATCCACTGTCGGTTGCGGAGAATGAGGCCATGGAGGAGTACGTGATGGAGGCGCTGTCCCGTGGTCACATTCGCAAATCCTCGTCCCCGGCAGGGGCTGGATTTTTCTTTGTGAAAAAGAAGGGCGGTGAGTTGAGGCCTTGCATCGATTACAGGGGCCTTAATCGCATCACGATCAAGAACGCTTACCCGATACCCTTGATTTCCGAGCTGTTCGATCGCCTTAAGGGGGCCACGGTCTTTACCAAACTCGACTTGAGGGCGGCATATAACCTGGTAAGGATCAAGGCGGGCGATGAGTGGAAGACCGCGTTTAACACCAGGACCGGTCATTATGAATCCTTGGTTATGCCCTTTGGGTTGTGCAATGCGCCCGCAGTCTTTCAGGAATTCATCAACGATGTTTTCCGTGACCTGTTGCAGCAGTGTGTGGTGGTCTATTTGGATGACATCTTGGTATACTCTGAATCCATGGAGGCCCACATTCTGGATGTCAAGCGAGTGTTGCAACGGTTACGAGAGAACAAGCTGTTCGGTAAGCTTGAGAAATGCGAATTTCACCGATCCCAGGTAACCTTCTTAGGTTACATCATTTCCGCTGAGGGGTTCTCCATGGACCCTGAGAAGGTTTTGGCTGTCTTACAGTGGCCTCAGCCCAGTGGTCTTCGTTCCTTGCAGCGCTTTATGGGCTTCGCCAATTATTATCGGAAGTTCATCAGGGACTTCTCCATGCTGGCCAAGCCTCTCACGGATCTGACCAGGAAGGGCAGTAATTCCCAGGTCTGGCCGCTCGAGGCCATCCGGGCTTTTGAGGCCCTAAAATCCGCCTTTGTGTCGGCCCCGATTCTGTCTCATCCCAACCCTGGGTTGCCCTTTGTCCTCGAGGTGGACGCATCTGAGACGGGAGTAGGCGCCCTTCTGTCTCAGCGTAGAACACCAGAGGGTCCGCTGCTTCCTTGTGGGTTTTACTCCCGGAAACTGTCACCCGCGGAGTGCAACTATCAGATTGGTGACAGGGAGTTATTGGCCATAGTGCAGGCTCTCAAAGAGTGGAGGCACTTGCTCGAGGGTTCCGTGGTTCCGGTTCTCATCCTGACGGACCACAAGAATCTGACCTACCTTTCTGAGGCCAAGAGATTGACACCACGTCAGGCCAGATGGGCTCTGTTCTTGTCACGTTTTAATTACGTGGTCTCCTACCTACCCGGTTCCAAGAACATCAGGGCGGATGCCTTATCACGGCAGTACTCCGAGCTGTCCAGGGAGGAATCTATACCGACTTCGGTCATACCTCCGAATCAGATCCTGGCCGCCATTCGCACCAGCCTGACCTCTCCCCTTGGTGAGCAGATTTTGGCGGCTCAATCTGGTGCTCCCTCTGGGAGACCCAACGGCAGATGTTTTGTGCCTGAGGAGTTGCGCACTCGGTTGTTGCGAACCTACCATAACTCCAAGACATCCTGGTAAGAATCAGCTGTCCTGGGCTGTTTCACGTCTGTTCTGGTGGCCTTCCCTACGTTCCGACATCGCCGCATATGTAGCGGCATGCTCCGTTTGTGCCCAGAGTAAGTCCCCTCGGCACCTTCCGTTGGGCCTGCTGCAACCCATAGCCACCGGGGAGCGCCCATGGTCACACCTGGCGATGGATTTCATTGTGGATCTCCCTGCATCCCGAGGCCATACGGTCATTCTCATGATTGTGGATCGGTTTTCCAAAATGTGCCACTGTGTTCCTCTCAAGAAGTTACCCTCTGCACAAGAATTGGCCACGATTTTTGCCTGGGAGGTCTTCCGGTTGCACGGTTTGCCCAAGGAGATAGTGTCGGATCGGGGGAGTCAGTTTGTGTCCAGGTTCTGGCGCGCCTTTTGCTCCCAGTTGGGGATTCATCTCTCCTTCTCCTCGGCCTACCACCCTCAGTCCAATGGGGCCGCAGAACGATCCAATCAGGCCTTGGAGCAATTCCTTCGTTGCTATGTCTCCGATCACCAGGACAATTGGGTTGACCTCCTGCCTTGGGCTGAGTTTGCCAGGAACACGGCGGTGAACTCTTCCTCTGGGACGTCTCCCTTCATGGCCAATTATGGGTTCCAACCTGCCGTGTTACCGGAGGCATTCTCTCCCCAGGATATTCCGGCTGTGGAGGATCACCTTTCCGTCCTACGCGCCTCTTGGGTACAGATCCAGAAGTCCCTTGAGGTCTCTGCGCAGCGCCAGAAACTCCAGGCTGACCGCAGACGAGCGCCTGCTCCTTCCTACCAGGTCGGAGACCGTGTATGGTTGTCCACTCGCAACCTCAACCTTCGAGTGCCCACTCCCAAGCTGGCTCCTCGCTTTGTTGGTCCCTTCCGAGTGCTTCGCAGGGTAAACCCGGTAGCCTATGCCCTTGCGCTTCCTCCTGGCATGCGGATCTCCAACGTGTTTCATGTCTCCCTGTTGAAGCCACTGGTGTGCAATCGCTTCACTTCCTCGGTTCCTCGGCCTCGTCCGGTCCAAGTGGGCAATCATGAGGAGTATGAGGTGAGCAATATCCTGGACTCACGCCTGGTCCGCGGTCGGGTGCAGTTTTTGGTCCACTGGCGTGGTTACGGTCCAGAGGAGCGTTCCTGGGTTCCCTCCGCAGATGTCCATGCTCCTGCCTTGCTCCGAGCCTTCCACGCACGTTTCCCTCAGAAACCGTTTTTTGCACCGCGGAGGAGGGGCCCTTGAGGGGGAGGTACTGTCATGGTATTACCTCTCTCCTGTCTCCTTCGTTTGACATGTGCTGGCGGCCATCTTGGTTTCTGGGACTCTTGTAGCCTCCCACCCTGCGGCTCCTCCTTCCCACTGGGAGGAGCTGGATGCCTGGCTCACATATATAGGAGCTCTGTGGCTTCAGTTCCTTGCTTGGTCCTCCTGTGTTCACATGCTTCTAAGACTGCTGCTGCTGCTTCTGGTTCCGATCCTGGCTTCGTCTGACTTCCCTGCTGGTTCCTGATCCTGGCTTCGTCTGACTTCCCTGCTGGTTCCTGATCCTGGCTTCGTCCGACTACCCTTCTGGTTCCTGACCTCTGGCTTCGCAAGACTCTGTTTAACCATCCGTTTGGACTTTTGCTTTACAGCTTGATTTTCAATAAAGCCTTCTTATTTTCACTTATCTCTTGTTGTACGTCTGGTTCATGGTTCCGTGACAGTATAACCATTGATTTTACTATTGGAATAAATATATTTTATCAGTATCACACGAGGTCGGTGCGCCCTCCGCTCTCTTTCTTCTCTTTCCTATGACATCATTCACACACTATGGTTACCTGCGGTTTTGTTCCCCGCGGTTTTGTGCGGATAGAAAAAATAGAACTGGATGCGTCCAGCTGCGAAATTCCGCAGCTATCGGCACATAACCGCAGGTAACTGCATTGCTGCGTTTGGTATGAATCTTGAGGGGAAACTCCACACCAAATTTCAAATAAAAAAACGGCATGGGTTCCCCCTACAGGAGCATACCAGGCCCTTGGATCTGCTATGGATTTTAAGGAGACACCCCGTACGGCGAAAAAATGGCGTGGGGTTCCTCCCAAAATCCATACCAGACCCATATCCGAGCAGCAGCCCGGCCCGGCCGCATGCCCTCAATATGGGGGAGTAGGTGCTTTGTAGCAGGGGGGCGCCCTGTGGCCCCCCAGCCCAAAGCACCTGTCCCCATGTTGATGAGGACAGGGCCTCTTCCTGACAACCCTGGCTGTTGGTTGTCGGGGTCTGCGGGAGGGAAGCTTATCGGAATCCGGGACCCTCCTTTAAGAAGGGGGCCCCCAGATGCCGGTCCCCCACCCTAGGTGAATGAATAAGGGGTACATCGTACCAGTAGCCATTCACCTGGCGGGATTTTTTTTTTAAAAAAAAACACACTACACAGGGTTTTTAAAGTAATTTATTAGTCAGCTCCGGGGCCCCCCCTCTCTTCTTTAGCTCTTTTACGAGGCGGGGGCCTGCTTCTTCGATGTCTTCTGGGGGGGGGGGGGGGCTGGTCTTCACCACCGTCTGGTTCTCTTCCGCCGGGGGGGGGGGCACTTTCTTCTTTAGCTATTTTACAGCGGCCCCCCTCCCGGCACAAATCTACAGCATAGCAGAAGTAGTGAGATCTTTGCTTTGCAGATCCTCACCAAATCTCATAAGCCTAATGCCGCGTACACACGATCATTTCTCGGCATGAAAAAAAACAACGTTTTTAAAAACGTCATTTAAAATGACCGTGTGTGGGCTACCATCATTTTTCGGCTTCTGAAAAACGACCCAAAAAATATTCGAACATGCTGCATTTTTTAACGTCGTTTTAAAAAAAATCGTTTTTTTGGGTTGTAAAAAATGATCGTGTGTGCTAAAACGACGTTTTAAACCCGCGCATGCTCAGAAGCAATTATGAGACAGGAGCGCTCGTTCTGGTAAAACTATCGTTCATAAAGTGAGGCACGGAGCCAACTGCAAGTCAGCGTAGGGCCGGCATGACAGGGTTAACAGAACCCTGGTAGCTGGGGGGGAGGAGGAGCAGGAGCGGTGGGAGGGGAGATTATATATATCTCCCACCATCCAGTTTCCCGGGCAAGTCAGGCGTGGGGGAGCGAAGTTCCCACCCACCCTCCCTAGTTTTTGAGGTAGAAAAAAATGGACTGATGGTACTTGATAATTTGGTATGTGTTTGGGTGCTGTTTTTGTGTTTGTTTCTTTGCAGGTGAGGATTACATCGTCGTGGCAGTGGCGGGTGTTTTTCGGACTTTGCAGGAGAAGATATTACCCCAAAGATGGACACCAGTACCCAGTGGTGGGATGGTTTCTGAAGGGGTTTCTAGTTCCCAGTCTACTAATGTAGCTGGAAGGTTGGTGAATTGGGGGCACTGCGGTCAACGGTCGTCTTTGAGACAGTTTCGGCTTGAGGCCTATGACCAGAGGTTAGGACACCGCAGTGCCAAATAAAGAGTTACAATGTTACAAAGTTAAAATGTGAACAAGTTTAGTGGTTACTGGGTCCTGCAAAGTCCAACACCATTTAGGAGAGGTATTATCTCAGGAATTTACGTGTTTGTTGTTATGTTATTGGTTATTTATTATTTAAAGAGTATTTAAAATAAAGGAGGCTGCTACGGCCAGTTTTTACTCCAACATTAAGTGGTGGTCTCATTATTTATTAAGGGGTAATGTGGGGGTATTAACTGGAAAAGGGTCTTAGCGGTCAGGGTGTATTCTGGTATACCATAGTCATGGAGTAAGCACATTCATCACGCTGTAACAGACAGAAAAGCGTGAATCGTCTTTTACTAACACGGAATCAGCTAAAGCAGCCCAAAGGCGAATAGAACTTCCCCTTTAGAGTGCCGTTGTACGTGTTGTACGTCACCGCGCTTTGTTCATCATTTTTTTTAAACTATGGTGTTTGGGCAACGTCGTTTTTAATGATGAAGTTGGAAAATCTTCGTTTTTTGGACATGCTGAAAAATTACGTTTTTTTCATGCCGAAAAATTATTGTGTGTACGGGGCATAACAGTCAATGTATTCTCATAGGAGTGACAAGGCAAAAGGCACAAGAATGATACGCAAATCTACTCCCACCCCCATTTAGAGCCTATTCTATCTACCCTGTAAAGGAAAGATCTGTATACAGGTACATTCTGAGGGCATTTCGTCCATTCACATGATTGGGTCCCAGCGCTGGTTTCAATTGAGAGGAAAGATCGGCGACAATGGCTGCAGAGTCTGGGCGATTATGTCACCCATAGGCTTATTACTATGTGGCATCCATTGTTGGCGGTCTCTTCTCTACACTGATTCTGATGCTGAGACCCGATCATGTAATCGTACCGGAGCACTCTCAGAGTATGTAAGTATACAGATCATTCCTTGTACAGGATTAGAATAGGGGTGGGAGTATAGCTTTAAGTATAGTTCGTGGATTGAACTTCCACTTTAACCACAAGGTCCATGTGTCAAGCTGGCCATCATGGGGGAATAGTGACTGGCACTGTTCATCCAAAGTCCTTTTTGATCAGCAGCTGCCCCCACTGTGGACCACTTCTTCTTTTTGTTCTGGGGTATTTGTAGTTTAATTATTAATCCCAGCTCTACTGGGCCAAAACTAGGGATGGAATCTGTAAATTTGCACAGACCTTGCAAGTGTCCAGGGCCCTTATGCAGCATTCTGGGCTGCCTGGCTGCTTAAGTGTGTGCTTTAACTTTTATTATGGCTCCATCAGCAAGTAGCTCGTAGGCTAAAGACAGCCAATCAAATAATTAAGCATGCTTGACTGGTTTACCTGCTGAAGTACAGAACAAAACATATAGCCAACCAAATGTAATCAAATGAATGCACCAACCCAAAAGTACATCTGCTATGGGAGTGAGTGAGTGAGTGAAAAACTTATAGAGCGCAACACTTGCGAACTGAATTGCCTCTGGGTGCTGTTTCCATTCCTTCTGTAAGGAAACCCTTTTCCTCAGAAGAGATGAGTTTTAATCATTCTCCTGAAGGCCAAGTGGTCCGACTCCAGTCAGATGGTGGTTGGTAGTGCATTCCACAGGCGAGGTCCTTGGACAGCAAATCTCCGATCTCCTTTGGATTTGTATCTTGCCTTGGGTATTTCCAGTAGGTTTTGATTTGTTGATCGCAGAATGCGATTTGGGTTATAGGTTTTTATTTTTTCGCATAAATATTGGGGAGCGTTTCCTTGAATACACTTGTGTGTTAGGCAGTGCCTTAAAAGTGATTCTGTCTTTCACTGGTAACCAGTGAAGAGATCTAAGCGAAAAGGAGATCGACTTTCCAGTCACTAATCGAGCGGCCATATTTTGAACGACTTGCAGACGAGTGATTTGGTATTTGGGAAGTCCTAAATAAAGGGCATTAGCGTAGTCCAGTCTGGAATTGATGATTGTTCCCACCACGACTGCAATGTCCTTTTTAGGGATAAAGGGGGTAAGTCAGCGTAGTAGGCGCAGCAGATGATGGGATCCGCTGACTACTGACCCTATTTGTGCATCCATCTATCTGTATAAATGTATACTATTTTGATAGCTGACAGGTTTTTACTAAGGCAGGGAGCCCTGCTTCTTGAGCGGAGACAGAAAGGAGCCAGTGACTGAATACAAAATGTCCTCCTGATTGACAACTGCATAACCAGTATGGGTCTTACCATCTTTAGTTAAAAAAAAAAGGAAAAGAAAAGAAAAGGGGGTCCATCTACAAAATGAAAAAGATCTTTCCTGCACAGGCCTTATAGCAGCTGATTACTACATCATCGATTCAACACGTGGCTCTCCTTTGTTTCTGGGTTTCAAAATTGGTACACCTTTTGATTGTTAGATTTGTAGATAACACAAATTCATATTTTGTGAATCTTGTTTTTGACAAATGTTTTGTTTGGGCTCTTTACAAATATTCCTGTACAGAATGTGGGACTAATAATGTTAAATCATGGTCCAAAATAGGGTTGAACTAATACTGGTATTGGTATCAGTGCTGATACTAATTTGAACGAGTATCGGTACTCCTACAAGTGCTCCGATACCAGCAAATGATACCTTCTGGCTCAGTTCTTTCAGCTGTCAGTGGGATTTCTCCGCTAACAGGCGAAATGTAAAGAAAAGAATGCCGGCAATTATTGGTTGTTAAGGAGCAGGGCCGCCGCGACCTTAACAACCAATGACTGTTCATGAGAGCCGGGGTTTGCAGCAGCAATGTCCTCCAACACACCCCCAGGATTCTACTGGCAGGAACTGAAGACCCTGTGGGAGGTGCCATAGAGATACCAGAACCCGTCCAGTGGGCTCCGGGGGTTAAAGTTCGGTGTGGTGAGTGGAAAGTATATGCGGGCGGTGCACAGCCCTGCTGCAGAGAGAGCTACCTGCATGTGTGGGTTGGGTGCCCTGCGGTGGGAGTCATTGCTCTCCATGCATGTCCTCCTTACCCAACTGCCTGCAGCCATGTACAGCCTATGTGCCCTGAGCCAGCACTGTATTACTGGGGATTAGGACAGGACTCTGCACTCCTCTCTGCCTCTTCAGGAGAAACTTACAACGCTGCCTGTCATTGCAGCTGTGTGAGTCCTACAGGCTCTTCACACACAAACTTTCCCATAGACAAGTGCTGGGCTGTGTGCACAGGGGCAAGAGACATGGAACAATCACAGGTTGTGCAATCACAACACACTTCTAGGAGCTTTCTGGAGCAGCAGATCAGATATGATGTCAGTCTTTAATTGTCCCTGACAGATAGGGGCTGTCATTTGCAGACCTTCACCGAAGATGTTCCTTTCACTTTGGGTTATGCAGTGCCCTGCATAACCCAAAGTGCCCTGCATAACCCACTGCGGACATGCTACGCCACTGTCCGCAGTGGCGTAGCATGGGTTGTCAGGGCATGAAATTTGCGCCCCCTAACCCGTGGATTTTTTAGCACTCCCTTCCACTAGTACAGTAATACTGACCAACCTGATTCCTACACCGACCTACCTGATCACTATACTAACCTACCTGATTCCTACACTGACCACTAAACTGACCTATCTGATTGCTATACTGACCACTACACTGACCTACCTGATTCCTACACTGACCACTAAACTGACCTATCTGATTGCTATACTGACCACTACACTGACCTACCTGATTCCTATACTGACCACTATAGGAGAGGTAACTGTCAGCGCAGTTACAAAGTACATGTATAGGTAGGGGTATGGTGATTAGTCCATTAGAAATAATAGTAACAGGCAGTTCAATGGTTAAAAATGCAGGTGATTTGGCTGTTCAATGGCGGCTGCTGTCCTCAGAGAGCTGACTCTGTGGTAAACAAAAGAGGGGTAGAGAAAGGAAGCGCCACCTAAGTGCAGTATTTAAGAGGTTCTTTTAACCACTTCCCGACCTCCTCATGTACATTTACGTCGGCAGACGTGGGTGGGGGGTCCGATCGGGACCCCCCCCTGGTACATGCGGAGGTCGGGTCCGCTCGGGGAGCGATCCGGGACGACGGCGCGGCTATTTATTTATAGCCGCTCCGTCGCGATCGCTCCCCGGAGCTGAAGAACGGGGAGAGCCGTGTGTAAACACGGCTTCCCCGTGCTTCACTGTGTCGGCGCATCGATCGCGTCATTCCCTTTATAGGGAAGACACGATCTATGACGTCATTCCTACAGCCACACCCCCCTACACTAGTAAACACACACAAAGTAAACCCTAACTCCTACAGCGCCCCCTGTGGTTAACTCCCAAACTGCAACTGTCATTTTCACAATAAAGAATGCAATTTAAATGCATTTTTTGCTGTGAAAATGACAATTGTCCCAAAAATGTGTCAAAATTGTCCGAAGTGTCCGCCATAATGTCGCAGTCACGAAAAAAATCGCTGATCGCCGCCATTAGTAGTAAAAAAAATAAAAAAAATAAAAATGCAAAAAAACTATCCCCTATTTTGTAAACGCTATAAATTTTGCGCAAACCAACCGATAAACGATTATTGCGATTTTTTTTTACCAAAAATAGGTAGAAGAATACGTATCGGCCTAAACTGAGGAAAAAAAAAATTTTTATATATGTTTTTGGGGGATATTTATTACAGCAAAAAGTAAAAAATATAGCATTTTTTTCAAAATTGTCGCTCTATTTTTGTTTATAGCGCAAAAAATAAAAACCGCAGAGGTGATCAAATACCACCAAAAGAAAGCTCTATTTGTGGGGAAAAAAGGACGCCAATTTTGTTTGGGAGCCACGTCGCACGACCGCGCAATTGTCTGTTAAAGCGACGCAGTCCCGAACTGTAAAAACCCCTTGGGTCTTTAGGCAGCAATATGGTCCGGGGCTTAAGTGGTTAATGACACATTGTACAAAACACACTTACAAGAAGGTAAGGAAAGAAGGCTCATCTGTAACATCCTGTAGTCCTCATCCCGGATCCATGGGCTGCTTAGAAGTGAAGAAAGCAGAATGTGTGGAGTCTTCAGGCTTGTCCCGTGAGGCTGGAACTGGCTTCATCCTGGTGGCCACAGGACAAGCCTGAAGACTCCACACATTCTGCTATGTTCACTTCTAAGCAGCCCATGGATCCGGGACGAGGACTACAGGATGTTACAGATGAGCCTTCTTTCCTTACCTTCTTGTAATTGTGTTTTGTACAATGTGTCATTAAAAAAACCTCTTTAATACTGCACTTAGGTGGCGCTTCCTTTCTCTACCCCTCTTTTCTATACTGATCACTACACTGACCTATCTGATTCCTATACTAATCTGCCCTCCTCCTTCCCCCCCAGTCTCCGCACGGTCACAATCCCTGGGATCATCATGGATGGTCTTCAGTGTACATTTACTCACTGCTGTGTCAGTGTCACCGCTGGAGCCTAAGCCGGGACTGCACCACAACTTATTTCTCATAGCGAAGCGGAAGAGCTCACAGTCTCCTAGACTGCACAGCGCAAGAGAAGCGCTGCAGGTAACCTGCCGCCCCTCTAAGTTTTGCCCCCGGGGCAACCACTCCCCTGGCCCCCCAATGCTATGCCACTGCCTCTACCTGCTTCCTTGTAGTCTCACGGACGCACTCATCAATGCCCATGACCAGGTGGGGACTTTAGTAATAATCTGTCACTACACACTGCAACTTGAATGTTTGCATTGGAAGGGATGTGCTGAGCCTGCACCCACTCCACCAATCCAGTGTACCTCTGTTATGTCACTCCCAGTAACAGAATATGGTCCCTTCCGGACCTCATGTGTGCTCTCACCTAAATCTTTCCTTCCCGTACCTTGACCAGGCCATAGAGCTCTGTGGCACTAGTCTGCTTTCCGGTTGCCATGGGAAACGGATTGCTAGGGCAGGAGCCAGAACACTGACCCCCTCACTACCGGAGACCTGCTACCTTACCAGGTACCACGTCTAAGGACTGGTTGCATGTTCCTTCACTTGGTTACCCATAGCAACTGCATTTCTCTTCCTTGCCTTGCCGAGGTAACATGTTGTAAGCCTTTGTCGTACAAGAATTTTCGTTCATCGGTCTCTGATCAGCTCTATGGTCAGCTAGTGGAACCACCAGCTGCATTCTCAGACTCCCTGAGAAAACCATGGAAGACGGTGGGGGGGATGTTCCCCTTCCACTGCTTGAAAAAGCAGTCTAAAGGCTAAATAGCCGCTAGGAGTTTTTTTTACACAAAAGCCGACCGATGGCTGAAAAGAATGATGCCAAGATGATATCCTCATTCGATCCAGCGCCGTGCATGCCTGCTGCTCTTCTCTCCCCTCAATTCTGAGTCTCGCTGGCTTTGCTGTGCCCTTGGCTTCCAGTGCTGTCAATCCATACCCGTGACGAGGGAGCGGGGGGCAGGGCCGTGTCCCGCTGTCTGTGTCAATGGACGCAGACTCGGATGCTAGCATGTACGAGTGCCCCCATGGGAAGCGGCTTCTTATGGGGGCACTGGACAGAGAGGAGGGGCCAGGAGCGCTGACAGGGACCCAAAAAGAGGAGGTTCACCAGCGCTTTGTGCAATTCCGTTGCACAGAGCAGGTAAGTATAGAGATGTTTGTTATTAAATAAAAAAAAACATTTACAATTACTTTAAGACTTTAGAACCACTTTAAGGAAAAGATTAGTTCAGAACCCCATTTAGTCACACCACATATGCTAGACAGGATGGAGAAGTCCCTTCTAATAAAGAACGGTGATCAGGGAAATAAGTCAAGCCCAACAGAAATATGGCAAATAGAAAAAAAAAATTCTGGCTGTAATGCTTGACTCCTCTCTGGTAAAAGTTGAATGACAAAGAGACAGAGGACATACTGTACAGGATATAGATAAAAGTAGATAACCTGAGTTGTTAACCTAGGGTGACCAGACATCCCCAGTTTCAGGGGACAGTCCCCTGATTGAAGACACTGTCCCCAGACCAAGTCTGTCCCTGGTTTTGTCCCCAGATTGGATTTAATAGAGGACAGGGGCAATTTCAAAGACAGTCATTGCAGAATTCAAATAAAAAAAATAGAATTACACACCCCCGCTCCGCCTTGCCTACTAGCATAGGGGGGTTGTATCTTTCCCATTATCTGTGCCCCTTTCTGATGATCATGTGCTGGTCGGAGCGGAGGAAATATTTCTTCAGCTTCGCTTGCATGTTCTTCTGCCTTGGCTCAAATCCTGGCCATCCACCTGCCTATCTCCTTGCCTTCCCTGGCGAAGTGATCTTCCTCCGCTCCCCATCCAGTAGTAGCTGGGGCCCGAAGACTTGACAGGCTGTGAGGTGGGCGGCGACGGGCATAGAGTCGCTGATTGTTGCCATTACTAGTAAAGAAAAAATATGTCCCTGGATTTCATTTTAAAAATCATGTTAACCTGGGAAGCAAAATGTTATTGGTTACCATTGTATTATAGTATTTTTTTTTATTTTTTAAAGAAAGTGCATTAACCACTTCCATACAGGGCACTTACGCACCTTCCCGCCCAAGCCAATTTTCAGCTTTCAGCACTGTCGCACTTTGAATGGCAATTGCGCGGTCATGCTACACTGTACCCAAACAAAATTGGCGTCCTTTTTTCCCCACAAATAGAGCTTTCTTTTGGTGGT
This sequence comes from Rana temporaria, assembly GCF_905171775.1. Lineage (NCBI taxonomy): Eukaryota > Metazoa > Chordata > Amphibia > Anura > Ranidae > Rana > Rana temporaria. Next base: position 108,465,092 of record NC_053490.1, on the reverse strand, counting down.
ATTTGATCACCTCTGCGATTTTTTTTTTTTGCGCAACAACTAAAAAAAGACTGAAAGTTTTGAAAAAAAATTACGTTTTTATTTTTTTCTGTTAATTTTTTTGTAAATAAGTTTTCTCTTTCAATTACGGGCACTGATATGGCGGCACTGATGAGATGGCACTGATGGACATCGATGAGGTAGTACTGACGGGCACAGATGAGGTGGCACTGATTGGCGGCGCTGGTAGGCGGCGATGGGCACACATAGGCGGCACTGATGGGCACACATAGGCGGCACTGATGGGCACATAGGCGGCACTGATGGGCACATAGACGGCACTGATGGGCACTCATGGGCGGCACTGATGGGCACTCATGGGCGGCACTGGGCACTTATAGGCGGCACAGATGGGCACTCATGGGTGGCACTTATGGGTGGCACTGATGGATACTTATGGGTGGCACAGATGGGCACTGATAGGTGGGCACTGGGCATGGATGGGCACTGTGGGGTGGCACTGATGGACACTGTGGGGTGGCACTGATGGACACTGTGGGGTGGCACTGATGGACACTGTGGGACGGCACTTATTTTTCCTATGTTGCCAGTCAGTGCCCATTTGTGGGCACTGATTGGCATCTTTTTTTATTTTTTAATGGTTGTGTTTTTTTTTAGACTTTTTTTTTTTTTTTTAGACTTTTTTTTTTTTTGCCCTTCCCTGGTGGTCCAGGGTGGGCTTCCCTAGTGGTCCAGTGTGGCGATCCGAGGGGGGACTGCGCTGATAAACAATCAGCGCGAACCCCCCCTGTCAGGAGAGCCGCCGATCGGCTCTCCTCTACTCGCGTCTGTCAGACGCGAGTGAGGAAGAGCCGTCAACGGCTCTTCCTGTTTACATCGTGATCAGCCGTGGTTGGACACGGCTGATTACGTGGTAAAGAGCCTCCGTCAGAGACTCTTTACCGAGATCGGTGTTGCGGGGTGTCAGACTGACACCCCGCAACAACGATCGCCGCGATGCGCGCCCCCGGGGGCGCGCAGCGGCTCAGAATCCTGAGGACGTCATATGACGTCCGGTCAGGATTCTACAACCACTTTGCCGACGTCAATTTGTCATTGGCGGGCGGCAAGTGGTTAAGGTAAAAAGTGCTCAGCCCCCCCTAAATACTCAACTGAGCCCGATTTAGATCCAGCGCTATGCACATCTGAAGCAGCTCTTCTCCCCTCTCCCCACTATCACAGGCTTGGATTAGAGCATTGGGAGCCATTGGCTCCAGCTGCTGTCAGTCAAAAGCTGTGAGCACAGCCTGGGGGCAGGGCCTAGTCCCACTGTCATTGTCAATTAAGCTTTTCATATCCATGTAACAATTTAAAAGAGACAGCGCACCCAACCAGCTTTAGTGACATTTCTTTGGGTGTTAATGTATTTAACCACTTGCCGACCGCCACACACACATATATGTCGACAAAATGGCATGGGAAGGCAAATGGGTGTACCTGTATGTCCCTTTAAATTTGCCACCCAGCGTGCCTCGTGAGTGTGCTCGCGGGTCCCGGGAACTCGATGTTCTCAGGCGGCCTGCGATTGCGGTCCGCAAAGGCAGAACATCGGGATGCCTTTGTAAGGCCTGGTTCACATCTATGCGAATTGGTTGCGGTTTAAACCGCATCCAATTCGCATAACATTATAAAATACATTGATTTCAATGAGGCTGGTTCACATATGTGTGTAGCGCTACCCCCTCAGGAGCCGCTGGTTAGATTGGGACGGCATGTTATGTTACCTCTATGATGTGTCTAGGGATGATGACAATGAGCAATGAAGGAATGTCCAGACAACTGGGTGACGTTTTCTGTGCTTTTATTCCTGGTCTAACATGACCAACAGTCAACTTGAGGTAGATAGAGAAAGGTTGGTGAAAGGAGAACTTAAAGATTCAGGCTATGGATAACAGAAGCAGTCCTGCCTCCAATGATAACTCTTGCTTCGCCGCCACTCCAGCCGGAGTGGGTGAAGTGCCCCTGGACAGGTCCCTCTCACAGGCCTGGCAGCCAGAGTGTCACTGGAAACCATTGAGAAGGAACAAGTCTCTGCCACCGACTTGGCTCTAGTAGAATTGAAATTGGGAGTGAGACCTCTGCCACAGGCCCAGTACTCAAGAACATGGATAGTAGAGCGAATCCTCTCAGTCAATAATTTGCCTGAATCTCCCTCAGGTAGATTTCCTATATTTGGGGTCACCGACTAACAGTTTGCAGCATACAACCTGTTAGTGTCCGGCCACCCAGATCCCCGATGGATCATCTAAGCCCTGTTGGATCACATGCCTCCGGGCTCACCTCAGACTGACTCCCCACCGAACAGCACAACTCGCTTGGGATCTTCCTATTGAAGTGTGAGGACCCAGTAAGTCACTGGGGCCCCTTTGCAGCTTTAGTTGCTCCGGCCTATGAGGTCCCAGAGTCAGGAACACCGCGTAGCACGTGCGCCCTGGCCTGGTAGGCCATATCGCCGGGGCCCGTGATGTGCGCATACCCTAAAGGTGGGTGCCGCACCTGGAACCAGGAACGTGCGAAGACCCCACAAAATGGCGCCTGCCCCAGAAATACCCTCCCCCAGCATGCCCTGCGAGGAAAACACTCCTCTGATTGGCTGCTGGAGAAAGGCGCCTCCGCCTGGACCACTCCGGCGTCACCTGCCATCCAGAGATGGAACTACATCTCTGGAGCACAGAATGACCCACAGGACAGCCCAGGGCTGGCAGCAGCCCAATTTAAACAAATCAAACCGATGAGAGCCAAGTTAATCTCTCAATCCCCCATTAAATTTAACATAGCACCTGTACTAAAAGTACACAGGCGCTACACGTGCGATGCATTCGCACTGCACATTGCCGTGTGCGTTTTCTAGGCATTACAGTGCGGCTCAGGTGCGAATTCAGACCCATTATCTTCTATGAGCACGCATCTGATTCGCAGATGTGTTAATTTCTCTTCAGAAATGTTTCTCATTCACCTCAATACACTTCCCCCCTCCCACTCCCCTCGCCCAGGTCTCCAAATTTGCAGCTAAAAGGGAGATGATCTGCTGAACAGTTCTCGTATCTGCAGAGATAAGAGAGCTGAAATTCGCTAGTGTGAATCCGGCCTAAACAAGGCATTCCCCTGTTCTGCCTAGCGACGTGATCGGGAACAGTGATCAGTGACGTGTCACTGGTAGCTCCTTCCCCTAACAGTGAAAATCCCTCCCTAGGACACACTTAACCCCTTCAGTGCCAGCTAGTGGTTAACCCCTTCACTGCCACGACACTTGCACGACAGTTCACACTGCCATATGCGAACTGCTGGGTAGTGTCATTAAATGTTAACGACACCCCCATTTCAGCTCGCGTATCGCACTGCGAACTGACAGTTCGGACATGAATCGGATCACATATGTGTGAACACCCATGCGATCCGATTCTGGTCCGAACAGAAAAAAGGGTCCTGTGCGCGTTTGGACCGAATGCGGTGCGATATCAGCCATACTATCAACGATGTATCCTGGCCTAGGCCAACAAGGCCCAGGCCTAGGGCAGCACTTTGCAGGGGGGCAGCAGGCTTGCAAATGTGGGCCTTAGCATCCAAGTGGTAATGATCCCCAGTCATGAAAGGAATAAATAAAAGAGGAAGCAATTCAAATGTAAATATACCAACATTTTTATTGTGTGTTTATGAAATTATAATTATGGACCTATACAGGCACGGACTGGCCATTGGGACTACCGGGAGTTTCCCGGTGGGCCGATGGCTCAGTGCGCCGGTCAGGTGCAGTCCTCAAGCTGCTCCTCTCTGACAGTGAGTAATAGCGATTTCACTCCTGTCAAGAGAAGCAGCAGCCGTCACTTGCTGAGTTTGAGTATTAGCCTTTCTGCTCCCTCCCGCCCTATAGGGGGAGATAGACAGCCGGCAGACTTTCCTTCCTCTCTCCCCTTATCACTTGTCACTTATCACATGACTGGAGAGAGAAACAATGCTGCCTTTCTGGAGAGCTGTAAATGAGTACATGTGGGAGGGGGAGGAGAGGGGGGCACTCTGATTCAAGGGGGGGACACTTTGATGGGGGATACCCTGGTGCAATGGGGGACACTCTGATGCAAGGGGGAAACTCTGATGAGGGACACTCTAATGCAATGGGGGACAGTCTGATGCAAGGGGGGCTCTCTGATGCAATAGGGGACACGCTGATGTAAGGGGGGAATACTCTAATGCAATGGGGGCTCTCTGGTACAAGGGGGGACACTCTAATGCAAGGGGGCACTCTGATGCAAGGGGGAACACTCTGATGTAAGGGGAGGCACTCTAATGCAAAGGGGGCTCTCTGGTACAAGGGGGGACACTGATGCAAGGGGGGACACTCTAATGCAAGGGCGCACTCTGATGCAAGGGGGAACACTCTGATGTAAGGGGGAACACTCTAATGCAAAGGGGGCTCTCTGGTACAAGGGGGGGACACTGATGCAAGGGGGGACACTCTGATGCAAGGGGGAACACTCTGATGTAAGGGGGGACACTCTAATGCAAGGGGGGACACTCTGGTGCAAGGGGGGACACTCTGGTGCAAGGGGGGACACTCTGATGCAAGGGGGGGCACTGAAGAGGAACACTAATGCAAGGGGGACTCTCTGCAAGGGGGATCTCTGATGCAAGGGGGGACACTTTGATGCAAGGGGGGACACTCTGATGCAAGGATGACTCTGATGGGGGATACTCTGATGCAAGAAAAACTCTGATGGGGGACACTTTGATGCAAGGGAGACTCTGATGCAAGGGGGACTCTGATGCAAGGGGGACTCTCTGATGCAAGGGGGGGGGGGTTTTGATGGGGGGACACTGATGTAAGAGGGACTCTGATGCAAGGGGGACACTTAAAATTAAAGTGAGCCGGTCTGGATGAAGTCCAGGGCCAAATATCTGTCCCAGTCCAGCCCTGGACCTATACACATTTTTTCCTTTTCCAACTATATATACTCTGATTAAACTAAGAGTCCTTTGGTAAAATCAATTGGCCAGAAGTGAAGATCTAGCGATCCTCTCGCACGTTTGCTGGCACACTTTTGACCAAGAGATTCCAAGCCTGCCCACCACGACAAGGTAGACTCTTCTAGGGCAGGACCTACACCCACTACACTAAGCTACCCTACTGGATGCTAGTCATCCTTTTTCTAATGTTGGATGGATGTTTGTAGTAGGCTTCATCCTATAATCTGTGTGTGCGATCTACTCTCTCCTAATTTGGTTGTCTGTCTGTGTGCATCTATCTAAAGCATGAAGCGGTCAGTTATGTACATCTGGACGTCGTCTGTTAGTGTAGGTCAGTGCATGCCAGTCATTGTATGTTGGCCAGTGTGTTAGTAAATAAATGTTCGTCCTGTTTTTACCTGGGCATGTAGCCCAACTTATCTGCAAGGCACCCCATTTTCTCTGGACCCTCCTGGTGGTAGATGAGTGCATATAGGTGGGGCCAGGGGGTAGTACCATTACGCTGGACGTGGGGGAGTGAGGACAGATGAAACTTGGGGGGAAGTTCCACTGGCCACACTCACCCCATACCCAGGGTGGTAGCATACCCTCTGGGTGGTAGATGAGTGCATATAGATGAGGGCAGGTGGTATTACCAGTATGCTGGGCGTGGGGGAGTGAGGGCAAATGAAACTTGGGGGGGAAGTTCCACTGGCCACACTCACCCCATACCCAGGGTGGTAGCGTCCCAGCTTGGTGGTAGATGAGTGCATATAGGTGGGGCCAGGGGGTAGTACCATTACGCTGGGCGTGGGGGAGTGAGGGCAGATGAAACTTGGGGGGAAGTTCCACTGGCCACACTCACCCCCATACCCAGGGTGGTAGCGTCCCCTCTTGGTGGTAGATGAGTGCATATAGATGAGGGCAGGTGGTCGTGGGGGAGTGAGGCAGATGAAACTTGGGGGGAAGTTCCACTGGCCACACTCACCCCATACCCAGGGTGGTAGCGTCCCCTCTTGGTGGTAGATGAGTGCTTATAGGTGGGGCCAGGGGGTAGTACCATTACGCTGGGCGTGGGGGAGTGAGGACAAATGCAACTTGGGGGAAAGTTCCACTGGCCACACTCACCGTAAAGCCAGCAGCGTTGGAAGAAGGTAAAACGGGTCTCTGCCAGTCAGGACTCATGCTGTCAGTGGGTGAAGTGGCGAAGCGGCTGCCTTTTTTGGGAGCGTGATCAGTGCTCCTGGGTAGAGCTTGCACCCGCCGCCCCAGCTGTGCTGTGATTTATTACAGCACAAGCTGATTTTTGGGAAGGGGGTCCCTGAATGGGCGTTTGGAAATGTGGTCACCCTACACTCACCCCATACCCAGGGTGGTAGCGTCCCCTCTTGGTGGTAGATGAGTGGGTGTATTGGGTTGTGAGGCAGTTGATCCAGAGGAAGGCGAAAAACCCCAGCAAAGCATGATCAATGCTGGGGAAATATTCCTTCCTGATCCCCCGAGAGGCAATCGAATATTTCCTGGATCAGCCCTGAGATGTGGGTGTCGGCGTGTGGAGAGCGGGGGAGGAGGGACAATCCCCCACACAGAGCTCCGGAGGGAGGAGCCATTGTCCAGACTACAGGTGGGTCACGACGTGTCTGTGTAATCTGCCACCTCTGCTCAGGCTCTGAGGAACTACAACTCCCAGCAGTATCTGTCCGCATGGGGAACTACAATTCCCAGCATGCACTGTGTAAGTAGTGGGGGTTCAGCTCCCAGCCTGGAATAAGATGCTGTGGGACTACATATCCCAGCATGATTTTTTCTATTGAGATATTACAGGTCCCAGTGATCTCTACATATCCCAGCCTGCTCCCCTCCCCCTCCTCATGGGGGAATTGCACCCCCCCAGTCCCACAACCCCACTCATCTCCCACCGCCCTTTACCCCTCCCCCGCATGCCCAACCGGCCCACCCTTATCCTGGGGGGAGGGGACCCACCACCCTTGGTGGGAGAGGAGTGTGGGGTGAAATTACCCCTGAGGAGGGGGAGGGGAGCAGGCTGGGGTATGTAGAGATTGCTGGGACCTGTAGTACATCTATAGAAAAAATCATGCTGGGACATATAGTCCTGTAACATCTTATTCCAGGCTGGCAGCTGAAGCCCCATTACATACACAGTGAATGCTGGGAGTTGTAGTTCCCCATGCGAACAGAGATTGCTGGGAGATGTAGTCCCTCTGTCCCCTTCCCACAGCATCCCTCCAGCCTATAGACATGAATTTTCTCCTCACAAAATGGAATGTCAAGGGAAGATGAAATCTCGGTTTAGAATTCTGGCAAGCAGCATCTTTGGAGCAGTGAGAGGAGCAGTGTGTATACCGCTCCTTCCCATTGAAAACAATGGGACACTGCGGTAATATCGCCAGCAATGCGCCTCTGCAGAGGTGCATTGTGGGCAGTATTAACCCTTTTTCGGCTCCATCTGTTGTTGGTGCTCCCCCCTCTCCACACTTGTGACAGTGCCCCCTCTAAATTTTTAGACAGCACCCCTCTTCTGGAGTCTGAATGTGGGCGACACACTCTTCTGGAGTCTGAACAATTTCTTCCAACTTGTTGGCAATCTTCACTCCCAAAAAAGCCCCTCCCATTTAAGTGCAGTCCATCCCTGCTATAGAGCCGTTAATTGACCGCAAAGTCAGCCCAGTTCTCCATGAAGCCAAACGCCTCTTCTCTGCACCAGTTCTTCAGCCACTTGTTAAGCTCTCTAAGCTCCTGATGCCTTTCTGGTGTGGCTTGAGGTACAGGCAGTATTTCTGAAAATACTGCCTTGGAGGTCCTTTTTTTCAACATAGTCCCTATGTCCCTGAAATCATTTTGTAGGATGCCCCATCTTCCTCTAATTTTGTCATGGGTACCAATATGTACCAAAACAGCTGGGTCCTCTCCAGCCCCTTGCAACAATCTTTCCATCCGATCTGCAATGTCCCGAACCCGAGCGCCTGGTAAACAACATACTGTTCGGAGGTGACGGTCTTTGTGACAGATTGCCCTCTCTGTCCCTCTAATCATTGAATCCCCTACCACCAGTATCTGCTTATCCCTTCTTGTAACCTTGCCCCCATCTTCACCGGAGGAGATGTTCCCATGGTTCACCTGGCATTTTGGTGGAGTCTCAATGTCTGGTACAGTCCCAATGTGCACATTACACTCTACTGGAGTCTCAAAGTTAGCGTCACACTCTTCTGGAGACTGGACGTGGGAGACACACTCTTCTGGAGTCTGAATGTGGGCAACACACTGTTCTGAAATCTGAACGTGGACGACACCCTCTTCTGAAGTCTGAACGTGGACGACACCCTCTTCTGAAATCTGAACGTGGACGACACCCTCTTCTGAAGTCTGAACGTGGACGACACCCTCTTCTGGAGTCTGAACGTGGAAGACACACTCTTCTGGAGTCTTAGAGTGGGCGACACACTCTTCTGGAGTCTGAGAGTGGGCGACACACTCTTCTGGAGTCTGAGTGTTGGCGACACGCTCTTCTGTAACCTGAGTGTGGGCAACACACTTTTCTGGAGTCTGAGTGTTGGCCACACACTCTTCTGTAACCTGAGTGTGGGCAACACACTCTTCTGGAGTCTGAGTGTTGGCCACACACTCTTCTGGAACCTGAGTGTGGGCGACACACTCTTCTGGTGTCTGAGTGTGGACGACACACTCTTCTGGAGTCTGAGTGTGGACGACACACTCTTCTGGAGTCTGAGTGTGGGCAACATCCTACAAGTCACCTTCTATTAAGGTTCCCCTTAATATCCACACCAGACCTGAAGGGCCTGGTAATTGAATTTGGGGGGACCCCCACGCATTTTTTTTTTTTATGAGCAATGACCGTATTCTTTATAGCCATGATTACTTTTAAATTACTTTTTTTTTCACTTCAGAAATGACATCTTGTACAGGGACAGTTCTAAGCACGGGAAACATGCGCTTCACAGGCATGTTATACCCCCCCCCCCCCCTGTAGGAAATTTAAAGGAATATTTCACTTTTATTATTTCACTTTAACCACTTCCATACCGCGCCTTTTCTGGCACTTCTCCCCTTCATGTAAAAATTATATTTTGATCCTGAGAAATTACTAAGGACCCCCAAACATTGTATATATTTTTTTAGCAGACACCCTAGGGAAAAAAGTGGCGGTCATTTTTTATTTTATTTCCAACGGTATTTGCGCAATCATTTTTCAAACGCCTTTTTTTTTGGCCCAAAAAAAAAACGGTTTCATGAATTAAAAAATAACAAAGCAGTAAAGTTAGCCCAATTTTTAGGGATAATATGAAAGATGATGTTACACCGAGTAAATAGATACCTAACTTGTCACGCTTTAATATTGCACACACTCATGGAATGGCACCAAACTTCGGGACTTAACAATCTCCATAGGCGAAGCTTGAATTTTTTTTACAGGTTACCGGTTCAGAGTTACAGAGGAGGTCTAGGGCTAGAATTATTGCTCTCGCTCTAACGCACGCCTCAATACCTCACATGTGTGGTTTGAACAGTGTTTACATATGTGGGTGGGACTTACATGCGTGTTTGCTTCTGAGTGCGAGCTACTAGGGACAGGGGCATTTAAAAAAAAATTTTTTACGTAATATTTATATTTTTGCACTTTTTTGTCCTTTTTTTTATTTTTTGGATCACTTTTATTCCTATTACAAGGAATGTAAACATCCCTTCTAATATGACTAGTGTGTGACAGGTCCTCCTTATGGAGAGAGGAGGGGTCAATAAGACCCCACATCTATCCTCCAGGCTGGAAAGCATGAGATCGAAAAAAAAAACACTGATCTCATCCTTTCAGCCGCGTTCATGTTCGTTCAGCACAGTGGTGTAGTGGATAGTACTTTCACCTAGCAGCAAAAAGGGTCGCTGGTTCGAATCCCGCCCGTGACACCGTCTGCCTGGAGTTTGCATGTTCTCCCTGTGCCTGCCTGGGCTTCCTCCCACAACATAAAAACATGCTGTAAATCGGATCCTGTCTAAATAAGCCCAAATATGCATTAGTATATTTTAGGTTTTGTGCTGCCCTAGGCCTGACTAAACTTCTGCACCTCCTAATGGAAAAATAACCCACACTTCCTGTCAAGGCCACACCCTGTTTTTTTAGGACCCACCCAGACATTTTCGGGACACACACACATTAGTTCTGGGGGGGAGGGGAGGCACTGGATTCCCTTAATTTACATAGTTTTTCTCTCACTTCCTGTTTGGCTATGGGGCAGGAAGTGAAGGCAAATCTCCCCAATTGGACAGGGATGGTACAAAATAAACTGACAGGGGCTATAACCCTCCCTCCCTCCATCCAAAATGAAAGAAAAAAAGTGTTGATTATAGTTCTCCTTAATGCACAAATTTCTGAGAATTTTATTGAGAGGACTAAGAAAATATAACCATGCCAATAGGCAAGGATACAGCATTGCTAATATGTATGAATGTGTGTGTTAGGGCCCCCCACAAACACCACCCAAATAAAAATGTTTCTTAATTAGCAAATAAGTATCATCTGCTCATTTTTTTTAGGGATGTCTGCACCCCTGATAGGGTGAAGACACCTCACAAATGTTGTCACTTTCTAATTCAAATTCATTCACTTCTTGTTACATAGCCAAACAGAAAGTGAGGGTAAAACCTTACTAATATCTTTTCTTGGGGACACAGAGATCAATCTAAATAGTTTCCCATTATGTAAATTGCACTCTAGCATTTTGCTGTGTACACCCCAAATTATTAGGGATCTTGGACTTTGGGGTCCATTTACTAAAGGCAAATCCACTTTGCACTACAAGTGGACAAGCAAGGAAGAAAACAAAAAAAAATTAGCTTCTACAGGATTGAATGTTAAAACCATCAGTGCTTCCCCTCTGATTTTCAGCGACTACGCTTCTACTGCAGAGTGGCTTTGCCTTTACTAAACCCCAAACTAAATAATAATTTTTTGATCATTTCTGCCGGCGCCCCCCCCCCCCCGGCAGAAAACTACGAAGCCTGGGGTCCCGGCGGAAGAGAGAAGACCGGGCCTACACCCCCCTTGTAAAAGAGCTTAAAGAAGAAAGGGGGGGGGGCCGGCAGAAGACCCCCCAGCTGACTAATAAATTATTTTAAAAAATGTTGTGGTGTTTTATTTTACTTTACATTTCCTCCCCCCCCCCAGGTGAATGTGTAGGGGTATGATGTACCCCATACTCATTCACATAGGGTGGGGGGCCGGCATCTGGGGGCCTCCTTTATTGAAGGGGGCTCCCAGATTCCGATAAGCCCCCGCCCGCATACCCCGACAACCAACGGCAAGGGTTGTCGGAAAGAGGCCCTTGTCCCTATCAACATGGGGACAAGAGTGCTTTGGGGTGGGGGGGCAGTGCCCCCTGCCCCAAAGCACACACTCCCCCATGTTGAGGGCATGCGGTCTGGTACGGCTCAGGAGGGGGGGCACTCGCTCGTCCCTACACCCATTCCTGTCCGGCCAGACTGCGTGCTTGGATAAGGGTTTGGTCTGGATCTTGGGGGAACCCCACGCTGTTTTTTTCAGCGTAGGTTTCTCCCTTATGATCCAGACCAAGCCGAAGGGCCTGATGTGCCACTGCAGGGGAACCCACGCCGTTTTTTTGTTTGAAATTTGGCACGGAGTTCCCCTTCATGGTCAGCGTGAGCTGAAAACAATTCGGCCATCAACCAGCGCAAATACAGCTACGCCGCTTGGAATTTACCAAGTACATGGGAGGACGTAATTGCCGCGCACGCATGCGCAGTATGCAAATAAACCTCCCCGAGTGTTTAGGCGTACTTGCCGCGTGTTGCGATGTTTTTAGAAAAATCACTTTCACTTTCAATTCGGCCCGTAAAATATCGACAAACACATGTCACTACACTTCCCCACAGCACCCCACACCCGCCCCCTAATAAACTCCCGCCCAAACTCCTTCTATTTACTTTTTTAAATGCCGTACGCCAGCTCTATAGAGGCGCACCATGCGCCCTCTCCTGGGCGCACTAGGCATTATAGTAAATAAAGAAATACACTGCTCTGTCGGCGTATTTCTTTAGTAAATGTCAAAACGGCTGTTACTCCTGCCTTTGCTCCATGAATCATGGAGCAAAGGCTTGGTAAATCAGCCCCAAAATGTTGAACTTTTTGCTATAAAACAATGGGCCAGATCCTCAAAAGAGATACGCAGACTTAACTGCTGTTCAGTCTGTGTCTAACTTTGGAAACGATCCTCAAAAGGCTTTTTCCAAAGTTAGGCAGAAGATCCGGCATGTGTAATTGAATTACACTGCCTAATCTTAGGATGCAGTACCGCATCCGCCGCTGGGGGCATTTCGAGTCGAAATGCCGTTTCTAGTATGCAAATTAGCACTTAAGGCGATCCACAAAGCTTTCCAGCTTCGTTTTTTCGCCGTAAGTTTTAGTTTGCAAGTGTAAAACTAGGGCTGGTGTTACAAAGTGTAAACTAGTCACACCATGTAAAAGCCCATTCCAGCGACGGCATTTGGTATACATTCCCGAGGGAGAACTCCACGGCAATTTGTAAAAACAAAACCGGCATGGGTTCCCCCCCAGGAGCATACCAGGCCCTTAGGTCTGGTATGGGTTGTAAGGAGTCCCCTACAATCCATACCAGACCCGTATCCAAAGCACGCTACCCGGCCGGTCAGGAAGGGAGTGGGGACGAGCGAGTGCCCCCCCCCCTCCTGAGCCGTGCCAGGCCGCATGCCCTCAACATGGGGGGGTTGGGTGCTCTGGGGCAGGGGGGCGCACTGCGGGCCCCCCCACCCCAGAGCACCCTGTGCCCATGTTGATGAGGACAGGACCTCTTCCCGACAACCCTTGCCATTGGTTGTCGGGGTCTGCGGGCGGGGGCTTATCGGAATCTGGGAGTCCCCTCAAATAAGGGGGCCCCCAGATACCGGCCCCCCACCCTAAGTGAATGGATATGGGGTACATCGTACCCCTATCCATTCACCTGTAGGCAAAAAGTTAAAGTTAGTAAACACACAACACAAGGGTTTTTAAAATAATTTATTATTCTGCTCCGGATGCCCCCCCTGTCTTCTTTATTAGCTCTATTAGCAGGGGGGGCTTCTTCTTCCACTCTCCGGGGGGGGGGTTTCTTCTTCCGCTCTCCGGGGGGGGCTTCTCCGCTCTCCGGGGGTTTTCTTCCATCTTCTCCCACCTTCCGCTGTTGACTCGGCGAACCCCGGTTCTTCTGCAGATGTCCGGTGCCTTCTTCTTCAGCGCTGGCTGCCTGCTATCTTTGTGTGTTAGCTCAATTTGGTTGTCTGTCTGTGTGCATCTATCTAAAGCATGAAGCGGTCAGTTATGTACATCTGGACGTCGTCTGTTAGTGTAGGTCAGTGCATGCCAGTCATTGTATGTTGACCAGTGTGTTAGTAAATAAATGTTAGTCCTGTTTTTACCTTGGCATGTAGCCCAACTTATCTGCAAGGCACCCCATTTTCTCTGGACCCTCTTGGGGGTAGATGGTGGGGCCAGGGGGTAGTACCATTATGCTGGGCGTGGGGGAGTGTGGACAGATGAAACTTGGGGGGAAGTTCCACTGGCCACACTCACCCCATACCAAGGGTGGTAGCATCCCCTCTTGGAGGTTGATGAGTGGGTGTATTGGGTTTTGTGGCAGTTGATCCACAGGAAGGCGAAAAACCCCAGCAAAGCATGATCCAATGTGATCCAGCTGGGGAAAAAATTCCTTCCTGATCCCTCGAGAGGCAATCGAATATTTCCTGGATCAGCCCTGTGTGTGGGGGAGAGCGGGCAATTGGAGCCCCACCCTCGGTGGTAAGTGAGTGGAGATGTGGGTGTTGGTGTGTGGAGAGCGGGGGAGGAGGGACAATCCCCCACACAGAGCTCCAGAGGGAGGAGCCATTGTCCAGACTACAGGTGGGTCACGACGTGTCTGTGTAATCTGCCGCCTCTGCTCAGGCTCTAAGGGAACTACAACTCCCAGCAATCTGTCCGCATGGGGAACTACACCTCCCAGCATGTACTGTGTAAGTACTGGGGGTTCAGCTCTCAGCCTGGAATAAGATGGAGATATTACAGGTCCCAGTGATCTCTACATATCCCAGCCTGCTCCCCTCCCCCTCCTCATGGGGGATTGCACCCCCCCAGTCCCACCGCCCTTCTCCCCTCCCCCGCAGGCCCACCCTTATCCTGGGGGGAGGGGACCCACCACCCTTGGTGGGAGAGGAGTGTGGGGTAAAATTACCCCTGAGGAGGGGGAGGGGAGCAGGCTGGGGTATGTAGAGATTGCTGGGACCTGTAGTACATCTATAGAAAAAATCATGCTGGGACATATAGTCCTGTAACATCTTATTCCAGGCTGGGAGCTGAAGCCATTACATACACAGTGCATGCTGGGAGTTGTAGTTCCCCATGCGGACAGAGCTTGCTGGGAGATGTAGTCCCTCTGTCCCCTTCCCACGGCGTCCCTCCGGCCTACAGACATGAATTTTCTCCTCACAAGATAGAACATCGAGGGAAGATGAAATCTCGGTTTAGAATTCTGGCAAGCAGCATCTTTGGAGCAGTGAGAGGAGCAGTGTGTATACCGCTCCTTCCCATTGAAAACAATGGGACACCGTGGTAATACCGCCAGCATTGCGCCTCTGCAGAGGTGCATTGTGGGCAGTATTAACCCTTTTTCGGCCGCTAGCGTGGGTTAATACCGCACCGCTAGCGGCCGAACAGTGTCATAGCGTGGGTTGTTAGTGCCTGGGGCAAGGCAAGTAATTTGCACCTCTCTGACCCATGGACTTACCTATATTCAGCTAGCTCCAATCTGGTCACATGATCCACTGTGTGAGACAGCGGTGGCTGTAGGGAAGAGGAGAGTGTGCTGGATAATGACTGGTAAAGCCTGGAGTGGTGACATTATGCATATGTTCCTATGTTCAATCTTTTGTTGGTGCTCCCTCCTCTCCACACTTGTGACAGCGCCCCTCTAAATTTTGCGCCCAGGGCGGTGCCCCCCCCCCCACGCCACTGGATGTCCGCGAACACCTAGGATCAGTTATTTTTTTGCACTTTGTTTTTTATGATCACCACTGTGTTTTTAGGCCAAAATGTATTCTGCTACATGTCTTTAGTACAAATGTATATTGGTGATAGGCATCGGTAATTGGTATCGGCGAGTACTCGGTGTTAAAAAAAAATGGTATTGGTGCATCCCTAGTTCAAAATAATTTTTGCAACTTTATTTAGTAGCACCTTGCATGCAGTTACTGCTCTGATATAGATGTGATAACCCTTGATTACTGGTTCCAGCTGGCATGAAATATATCAGTGGCTTTTTCTTTCTTACTATGTTCACGTGTAAGAACTAAAGTTGCATGTCCTAAAAACAAAAGAATAATGGGGCATGATAGACTTTAATGGTGCACTAGGATAATACATACACTAATTCTTAAAATAATCATCTTTATTCCAACAATAATAAAAACATTACATTACAAGCTCTTGTGTGTTTCAATGTATAAAATATATGTCCCCTGGATGGACTTCTCATGTTGCCATCAACACCTATTACAGGTTAAACAATACAATGTATAGCTAGGTTACATTTCATAGTTCTGTAAAAATTGTCCAAGGGGAGAAAGTTGAAGGACTCCCAATTTGACGCCTTTCGGAGATCATTCCGCTTCTTCAGGAGAGGGGAGTGAAGAAGGCATCAATGTAATAAGTCTGAAAACAACAAGATACATTCGTAACAGTATCTAAAATTAAATGGTACAACATAAAATGCCATTTTAAACAACTGCAATGGTATACTGACCAATCCAATCCAGGCATGTCTGACATCAGCCTGGCCACCACATAAAAAATTGCCCACTTGCCCTGGGGGCAGGTATGAGGGAGCACAAGGAAAAAGGAGAACTAGTGAGAGGAGCATGAGCAGGTAAATATGACACATCGTCCTCTTGTTGCTATAGGTCTGACTAGTAAGCCACAAGGGGGCACCAACCTGCTAGTTAAAAATCCCTTGTGGGGGAGGGGGGGGTGTATATAAGGATGGCAACCACAGGTATTAAAAATGTACACCAACGTGGAGTAGTATCTATGTGTAAGAGGAATTACAATGCATAGAGTTATATGGGTCAAAAATGGGACTGCAGAATATACAATAACATCTCCATATATTTTTAAATCTGCTTGAAATACTTATATCAATATTCCTGACCAAAAGTATACTCCAAGATCACTGCAAAAACAAATGAAGAAGGCTTTTCTATAGGAACTCCCCAAAATAAAATCCTGCTTATAAATATTCACAGGGCATCTCCATACATATGTATATCAAACAGTGCTGCCCCCCCCCCTACTTCCTTTCTAATAACCATAAGGTAAAGTAAAATGCTGCCTAATAGATGTCTGTTACCTTGATGTCCAATGTGATATTCCCCAAAAAAGGATGCCTCATGGTGTGCTAAACAATGCGTCTCTAATATGGCAAGACATGCTCTCCCTCACACTCCTCTCTACACCCCTAATGGGGGCACCGATGCTGGCCTCCTCTGTACGGTGCCTGACATAGTTACATAGTTATTCAAGTTGAAAAAAGACAAGTCCATCCAGTTCAACCACAAAAAAAATAAACAAACAAAAAAAAAACACAGTACAATCCCATACACCCAACTCCATACCCACAGTTGATCCAGAGGAAGGCAAAAAAAAACAGCAGAGCATGATCCAATTTACTACAACAGGGGAAAAAATTCCTTCCCGATCCCCCGAGAGGCAATCGGATTTTCCCTGGATCAACTTTACCTACAAATCTTAGTACCCAGTTATATTATTACGGTACATTTAGGAAAGAATCCAGGCCTTTCTTAAAGAAATCTACTGAGCTGGCCAGAACCACGTCTGGAGGGAGTCTGTTCCACATTTTCACAGCTCTTACTGTGAAGAAATCTTTCCGTATTTGGAGGTGAAATCTCTTTTCCTCTAGATGTAAAGAGTGCCCCCTTGTCCTCAGTGTTGACTGTAAAGTGAATAACTCAACACCAAGTTCACTATATGGACCCCTTATATATTTGTACATGTTGATCATACCCCCCCCCCCATATTCTCCTCTTCTCCAGAGTTAATACATTTAGTTCCTATAGTCTTTCCTCATAGCTGAGCTCCTCCATGCCTCTTATCAGTTTGGTTGCCCTTCTCTGCACTTTCTCCAGTTCCCCAATATCCTTCTTGAGAACTGGGGCCCAAAACTGAACTGCATATTCCAGATGAGGTCTTACTAATGATTTGTACAGGGGCAAAATTATATCTCTCTCTGGAGTCCATACCTCTCTTAATACAAGAAAGGACTTTACTCGCTTTGGAAACCGCAGCTTGGCATTGCATGCCATTATTGAGCTTATGATCAACTAAAACCCCCAGATCCTTCTCCACTACAGATCCCCCCAGTTGTACTCCCCCTAGTATGTATGATGCATGCATATTCTTAGCCCCCAAGTGCATAACTTTACATTTATCAACATTAAACCACATCTGCCACATAGTTGCCAATCAGACAGAGCATTGAGGTCGGCTTGTAAATTGGAGACATCCGGTAAGGACGTTATTCCACTGCATAGCTTGGTGTCATCGGCAAAGACAGAAATGTTACTTTTGATCTCAGACCCAATATCATTTATAAATATATTAAAAAGTAAGGGTCCCAGCACTGAACCTTGGGGTACACCACTGATAACCTTGGACCATTCAGAGTATGAATCATTAACCATCAAACTCCCTCCGCCGTCCTCATCACAGATTTTTAACCTGTTTTCTTTACCCAATAGAATCAAAGTTCGCCTGAACCAATTGAAATACAGTGCATTCGGAAAGTACAAACATTGCTTTACTTTTTCCACATTTTGTAGTCTTACAGCCTTTTTCGAAAATAGATTAAATCCATTATTTTCCTCAAAATTCTACAAACAATATCCCATAATGCCAATGTGAAAGAAATCTGTTTGAAATCTTTGCAAATTTATAACAAAAAAAAAAATCACATGTACAGAAGTATTTACAGCCTTTGCCATGACACTCAAAGTTGAGCTCAGGTGCATCCTGTTTCCACTGATCATCCTTGAGATGTTTCTACAACTTGATTGGAGTCCACCTGTGGTAAATTCAAGGCCGAAGGTTTGCCACAAGATCTTTTAGGCCCCATTCACACCTAGGCGTTTTTACGCCTGAAGCGCACTGCTCACAAACGCCAGAGGGGAGAATTAACATTATTCCCTATGGTGACTGTTCACACCTGAACGCCCAAACGCCTGTCGCGCGAAGCTCAAACAAGTCCCGGACCTTTTTTTGTCGCGCAAATCGCGCGACAGCGGCGTTTGAGCGTTTTTTTTCCCCATAGAAAGTAATGGGAAACGCGCGTATCGCGCGACAACGGGCGTTTGCTATGGGCGTTTCGTCGCTTTAATCAATAGAACTTGTCGCCCATGCAGAAGATTAAAAAAAATCTACCAACATAGCAACAAGTGATGAAAAGATGATAATTTTTCCTATTGGCTAAAATAAGAAACGCCGAAGTACAAAAACGTCGCACGACGCTGTATGCAAACGCGCAAATAAGCATGAATACACGCGAAAAAAAAACGCCCGAAAAAACAACCGAACGCCCTACGCTCAGGTGTGAATGCAGCCTTATCGTTGGCGGGAGAGGGCCCCCCCCCCCCACTCCTGCAGCGCTCTGGCTTGTCTCTGCCGCTTACCAGTAGCAGCGGAGGTGATCAAGTAATTTCCCCTGTCTGGCTGGCTGCCGAGTGAGGGGAAGATGGCGCCCACTTGGCTCCATAGTATTGACTGGTAGAAGCGACGTCGATCATCACTTCTGCTCAATGCTCTTAAACGAGAAGTTTTTTTTTTCCCTCCAAATTATCTTTTTTTTATTATTATTGCATTTTTGTATAAGTATGAGATCTGAGGTCTTTTTGACCCCCGGTCTCATATTTAAGAGGACTTGTCATGCTTTTTTTCTATTACAAGGGATGTTTACATTCCTTGTAATAGGAATAAAAGTGAACCATTTTTTTTTTTTTAAAAGGACAAAAATTAAAATTGGCCCGTCCAAATGAGCTTGCACGGAAACGCATACGTGAGCAGCGCCCGCATATAAAAATGGTGTTCAAACCACACATGTGAGGTATCGCCTCGGGAGTGAGAGCAATAATTCTAGATCTCCTCTGTAATTCAAAACTGGCAACCTGTAGAAATTTTTAACCACTTGGCAAGGTGACTCTCAATTGTCGGGAGGACGTCTATAGACGTCCCCGGCTCCTCAGGCCACTGGGGGGCGCGCGACGCACATCCGCTGCATTACTGGGATGCCAATGCGCGTGCCTGGCGGCCGCGATGTCTGCCAGGCACCCACGTCCTGTCAGGGAGAGAGGAGACTGATGCTGTGTCCCTTGTACATAGGGACACAGATCGGTCACCTCCCCCAGTCAGTCCCCTTCCCCCACAGTTAGAAACACTATGCAAGGTACACATTTAACCCTTCCTCACCACCTAGTGTTAACCCCTTCCCTGCCAGTCACATTTATACAGTAATTAGTGCATATTTATAGCTGTGAATGGTCCCAAAAATGTGTCAAAAGTGTCTGATGTGTCCGCCATAATGTTGCAGTCCCAATAAAAATCGCAGATCGCCGCCATTACTAGTAAAAAAATAAATAAAAAAATGTCCCCTATTTTGTAGGCACTATGGGCCAGATTCTCGTACAATTGCGGCCGTGTAACGTAACCCGTTTACGTACACCGCCGCAAGTTTTCAGTGTAAGTGCCTGATCCACAAAGCACTTACCTGTAAACTTGCGGCGGTGTATCGTAAACACGTCCGGCGCAAGCCCGCCCAATTCAAATGGGGCGTGTACCATTTAAATTAGGCGCGCTCCCGCGCCGGACGTACTGCGAATGCTCAGTTTAGAAATTCCCGCCGTGCTTTGCGCGATGTGACGTCATTTTTTAGAACGGCGACGTGCGTATGGTCCATTCGTATTCCCAGACATCTTACGTCAAAACAAAAAAAAATTGAAATTCGACCCGGGAACGGCGGCTATACTTTAACATGGCTCGACTAAAGTTAAGGCATGTTAAAGCAGGTGTAAATTTGCGACGGGAAAAAATTACTAGTGACGACGTAACGAATGCGAAAACCGTCGTGGATCGCCGTAAATGCTCATTAGCATACCCGATGCAAGAAAACAACGCAAACTCTACCCAGCGGCGGCCGAAGAATTGCATCCTAAGATCCGACAGTGTAAGTCAATTACACCTGTCAGATCTTAGGGCTATCTATGCATAGATAGGACAAGAGATACAACGGTGTATCAGGAGATATGCCGTCGTATCTGTTCTGTGAATCTGGCCCTATAACTTTTGTCGCTTATTGCAATTTTTTTTTCTTTTACCAAGCATATGTAGAAGAATACGTATCGGCTGAAACTGAGAATTTTTTTTTTTTTTAATTGGGATATTTATTATAGCAAAAAGTAAAAAATATTGTGTTTTTTTTTTCAAAATTGTCGCTCTTTTTTTGTTTATAGCACAAAAAATAAAAACCACAGAGGTGATCAAATACCACCAAAAGAAAGCTCTATTTGTGGGGAAAAAAGGACGTCAATTTTGTTTGGGAGCCAAGTCGCATGACTGCGCAATTGTCAGTTAAAGCGACGCAGTGCCGGAAGCTGAAATTTCACCTGGGCAGGAGGGGGGTATATTTGCCCAGTAAGCAAGTGGTTAAACAACACCTATGGCGATATTTAGGGGTAAATGTTTGTCGCTATTCCACGAGCGGGCGCAATTTTAAAGCGTGACATGTTGGGTATCAATTTACTCTGCGGCTTCACAGCCTGGTTCCCTACTGCGCATTTATGAGTCGCGCTGCGTGTCCTTACTGGTCCCTGGTGTTTTCTGGGACCTGTGTGTCTCTCAGAAGACAGCATGGGGGGGGGGGCCGGACATGGCGTAGATCGCCAGGCGGAATCTGCGGCAATCTATGCCCAGAAGTGGGCGCAAATACCTGTATTAAACAGGTATCTGCTCCCCCCCCCCCCCCGAAAGGTTCCAAATGTGACACCGGAGGGGGGAAAAAAACGGAAAAGCAGAAGTTCAATATTTGGGTGGAACTTCGCTTTAAGTGGCAAAGTGCACTGTTTTCAGTATCAAATTATGTTTATTGAGCTCATATCAAATGTATACAGTGGGGATCGAAAGTTTGGGCACCCCAGGTAAAAAATTGTATTAATGTGCATAACGAAGCCAAGGAAAGATGGAAAAATCTCCAAAAGGCATCAAATTACAGATTAGACATTCTTATAATATGTTAAAAAAAGTTAGATTTTATTTCCATCATTTACTCTTTTAAAATTACAGAAAACTAAAAAATGGCGTCTGCAAAAGTTTGGGCACCCTATAGTTTTTCTACCTTTATTTTGCAGAATCCAGTGCCGTCACATGACTTCAATTCTACTTCCTTCTGAGACAAAAATCAGCCAGTGGGTGTGGTTACTGAAAGCTAGTGACATCACTTCCTGGGAGGGACATTGTTCTGTGTAGCCAGTGGGTGTATACAGGATGGAAAGCACTGATCAGTGTTCTCTCATTGAAAATCCTAATTCATGAGAAAATAAAAAGTCCCATCCACACAGGAGGGGGGATGGGAGGTGCAATGCACATATACAGTATAGCTGTAAACAGGAGCAGGGAGCTGGACACGGGGGTGGGGGGGATGTTTATACGACTTTTGATGTGACTTTCATCCAGAGAGTAAAATTGGATCAAAGCTGCACTCAGAGTTGCACCAAAGTCACACTCCAAAGTCGCACTATAGCCTTAGGCTACGTTTCCACTAGTGCGGCTCCAAAGCTGTGCGATTTAGAGTGTAACTTTGAGTGCAACTTTGATCCAAGTTTACACTCTCTGGATGAAATTTGCATCAAAGCATTGCAGGTACCTTTTCAAAGTCGTATAGATGGGAACGTTTGCCATTAAAGGAGTTGTAAATAAAAAAAAAAAATTGCTGAAATGACTGTTTACAGGGTATAGAGACATAATAGTTAACTGATTCCTTTTAAAAACGATTAAAAATAGATAAAAATCAATCATATAATGTACCTGTAGTTTGTAGTTTTGTTTTTGCATGTTGTTTCCTGCTTCTCTGCTGTACAGAGCCAGAGAGCCAATACAGGGCAGTGATGGTTTGGAAAATG